>NW_012130151.1:380598-448607 GCF_000143395.1 Atta cephalotes
GTAAGAGTATTATTATAATTATTATAATTATTATTATAATTATTAAAAAATATTAATGTAGAAAATATTTAAATTCTATTTGTTACTTCATTTCTTTTAATAATGTATTACAATATAAATATTGCAACAAATTTTATTTGTTATTTAAAACAGATTTTTTAAAAATAATTTTTAACATAAAATTTATGCTAAAAAGTTTTATATATAAAGCAAGATAACTTGCTGAGATAAACTTACAGTACTATATTGTTCCAAAGATAAATTCATTATCTTTCCTATTGTAATGGTTAATTGATTTTGCGACCTCATTATCAAGGACAATATAATTCGACTGTCTCTAGAATCTGATTCATACCAGTGGGAAGCGTATGCAGCATCTCCAATACTTTTGCTCTATTAAATAATGGATCTTGTAGCTTTTATATACAAAATCAATTTCGTAATATTCTCTTATTTGTCATGAACAATATATTGGTTCCAATATCTAACCTTAGCGCTCAAATATTCTCCAGCGAAACAATATACAAACGCTTCCACATTTATAACGACATAAAATAAGAAATTTCTGATTATACTTTTCGTAGCATTGGGTTGATCGATCGACTGGAACATTAAGAAATGTCCTAAGAGCAATGGAAAAGTGGGAAAGTAATGAATACGAATTAATGCTTTCTTAATCTACATAAATTCAACAGTGATTATTATATCCTTTGTCAAGAAATCGAAGTTGCTTACCGCAACAATTGTAAAACCTAAGCAGCAGATAATCAGAGTATCTGATACGAATAGTACCACTGCAATATACGTGTACAGATCTTCGATGTGCTCTGAAAATGTGATGATCTTTTGATGTTTCTTAATTATCTTCTTTATCGTAAAATGACTCGGATTACACTTTCCATTCTTCGGAAAAATTTTCTTTAATCCTTCTCGAAGAATATCGATTTGTCCGCCTATATGCAATATCTAAAATATATATTCTTCTCAACTTAATGGTAATCACTTAATGGTAGTCGTGAAAAAAATATATTTTAATGCTTGAATTCAATTTAGACAATTTAGACACTACACAAAATTTACTTAAAATTTTCAAAATTTAAGAAGCAGCATAAGTTAAAATTATCTATTAACTATTTTTAATCATATAGATAATAGATACATATATGTACAATGAGTCATAGAAAAGTTGCAACATTTTTTTTCAATAGGTTTTGGAATTCAGTCTTGTTTGTAGAGCGCTTGAATGTAAATAATTAGACACATAAGAAAGAACCAATCTCTCCGGTGAGAGCAGACTGCATTTAGAAATCAATCGAAAAAAAATTGCATCCTTTCTGTGATCCATTGTACATTTCAATTGACTTCAATTGATTGGTTAATAAAATTTCAAGAAATTGACTTCTATGGACAATGATAATATATCTTTTATGTCCTGCAAAACTTACCAGATTTATGAGAAAAGCATTTATTAAACAGTTTGCGTCGGCACACAGTAGCAAATTAACAAATTGAGCAATTATGACTGATTCATATACGAATCTTCGATTAGCGTTAAATGGTAGATCCATCTCTAGAATGAGCAACCGTGTGGAAACGTTGCTGTCATTCACAGGCTTTACGAAAACCTTGCTACTAAAAAATATTACAGCTGTCGAATAAAGAATTACCGTCATGTTAGCAAAGCGTTGCGACAGTTTGGCATTGTATGTCGCGAACATATTGAATTTTGTGCCAGAATATTTTTTCCAGTCGATCGTCATCATTGTTAATATCCTGTTGAAAGTTCTACAAATGATTTTTATTGGTCATAATCGTGACAATAGTCGCAATGAAGCGTTACGCGAACCATCGATGAAAACTTTATTGTTGTACAATAACTTCATCGATGCTTTTATTTTCCTTTTACATATAGTATTAATTAATTTATTACAGCAATTTATTTTAAATTTTGCTTTATTATATTGTTCAAGTTTGTAATTGCTAAATAGTTCATTTTACTTGTCAGAGTAATTATTAAATACAGTTAGATCACTAACTTAATGTGTCTAAATAAGGTAGTTAAATATAATTAAAATAAATAATATTTAAAACAAATTTTTCACTGATAGTGCATATTATTATGAGCTTCACTACTGCATATCTCACCGCTGTTTACACCAAAAAATGACAAGTTTAATTAAAAATATTGTATACGTCATTGTTGAACCCAAAATATGCATTATCTCGGTAAACTCAATCAAATGGAAACGCATTAGGATGTATTGATATTGAAAAATTTGCTCGATTATGATCGAAACAGTCCAGAATAGTCTACACAAAGAAACACACGACATATTCGGCCAAATGCCAAAAATTCGAAACCAAATTTCTATCACTTTGCTAACAGTATTCTTTACTTCCATATTTTTAATATTATTATTTTCCTATTATTTTACACTGTTTACATGTATTGATTCCGACAAGGGAATTTTTAACTGTGTTATGAATGATCTAAAGAAATCTAATTAATTATTCGATGTGTATGCTGTAGTGTCTCTGTACATTCTGAGAGCTTAGAAAAATATATGGGTGGTAGCTCATCCTATGAAGCAAAGCTTATTAAATATTTTGATTGCAACATGCACAGATTGCGTGCAGTATTGTCGATAAAAAAAAAGGTTTTCCGGGTAGTTGACCTTATCTCTCTCAAATTCTCGGGTGGAATAGTAAAGCATTGCGTTATTTTCTTTAAAAATTCAAGCAGCAATAGACAGGACAGACAACATGCAAACGTACCAAGGACATTAAACCTCGGTGACCATAAGAAAAGTTTTCCATAAATGGAAGAGAATTTTTTGAAGAAAAAAAAAGCAAAGAGAGAAGCGTTTCTTTTTCGAAGATTTTATTTCCTCGATATCAAAAGATATTTTTCCTCACAAATTATGGGAAATGCGTTCGCAACTTATTCTCTTGAAATATGTAAATCTCACGATTTTAGATGAAACTTGTGCAGATACATGTTGCACGTAATAATCAATGAAAAAGTAAACTAGAAACAGAAGAAAAAGAGCGAAATGCTGAGTGAAGTTTTATATTCTAGTAGCAATGGCGCGACGGCGTTTCTAGCAAATGTTAAGCAAAGCTTATATGTTATAAAAAACATCGTAAAATGCGAAAACCTCATTGATTTTTCAGAAAAGTCTGTTTAGGCATTATAATCTCACTTGAATCTTGCAAAAATTTTAAGTAATATTTGATACGAAAAAGAAATAATTTTATTTGATTATATTAGAAATAATTGTAATATTATTCAAAATACCACACAAAAATAACAATAATTATAATTTCCATAATAATAATTTACTGTTATTATAGAGAGTACATTATAGAGAGTTCTCACAAAGTGATACGACAAAACAGTTGTTCAGTTAAAAACAATGCGCAATCGTGTTGAAAACTGCGTCAAATTTCACCTGCTCATTCATGTCACTTTATTCAGGATTTTTCTTCAACTTAGAAATAATCAAAAGTCACATGGGACTACATCTGGAATGTTGGGGAGATTATATTCTGTATACCAAAAGTTGTGGCTGTACCAAAAGTTGGCGAAGTTGAATCATGTTTTGTCTTGAATTAGGTAAGGTGGAAACTCAGCAAAGTTTGTCCCCTTTTAGTTACAATCTGTGTGTGC
Source organism: Atta cephalotes (assembly GCF_000143395.1). Taxonomy (NCBI): domain Eukaryota; kingdom Metazoa; phylum Arthropoda; class Insecta; order Hymenoptera; family Formicidae; genus Atta; species Atta cephalotes. Next base: position 384,269 of record NW_012130151.1, read on the forward strand.
GTATGGGTGTGTATTTGTGTGTGTGTGTGTGTGTGTGTGTGTGTGTGTGTGTGTGAGCGCGCGCGCGCGTGCGTGTCTATGATTAATTTATAAAAATATTTTAATTTAATTGGTAATAATATTTTACTTTTATATTTTAAAAAGGGCAAACATACTTTTTATATATTATTTAACACAGTTAATCATGGATAAAATAATCTTTTACCAAAAATTTATGCTAAATAGCAAAAATAAATTTACACTGGTAAATTTTTCCTAGGACAAATTCATTATCCTTCCAATTGTAATGGTTACTTGACTGCGACCACACGTTATCAAAAACAATATAATTCGACTGTTTCGATATAAAATTTCTTTAAAATTTTTCGTATTAGAGGAAAGCATAAGCAGCATCTTCGATATTTTTGCTCTATTGAATAATAGATCTTGTAGTTTTTTTCATATACAAATCAATTACGTGATATTCTGCTATTTATTGTGAAAAATATAATGGTTTCAATATCTAACCTTAGCGTTTAAATATTCTCCAGTAAAATAATATACGAACGCTTCCACATTTACAACAATATAAAATAATAAATTTCTGATTAGATATTTTGTAACATCAGGTTGACTGGAATATTAAGAAACATCCTAAGAGCAATGAAAAGTGTAAAAGTAATGAATAATTAAAAATAATTAAAGTAATAAATGATTAAAAGAATTAATGCTTTTCTGATCTACAACAACACGTTGTTGAAATTCAACAACAGTTTCTGTAACTCTGTTTATCATAAAATTAATCAAAACTGATTATCGCAGCAATAGTGAAACTTAACCAGCAGGTAATCATAATATCTGTTACAAACAGCATCATCGCAACATATGTGTACAGATCTTCGATGTGCTCTGAAATGATGATTTTCTGGGGTTTCTCGGTTAGTTCTTTTATCGTGATGACTCGAATTATACTTTTCTTTCTTCGGAAAAAGTTTTTTTAAACCTTCTCGAAGAATATCGATGTTCGCCTATATGCAATGTCTAAAATATACATTTCTCTCAACAGTCACTTAATGGAAGTCAAAAAAGATATTTTAATGCTTGAATTCAATTTAGGCTACACAAAATCTTAAAATCGTCAAAATTTAAGAAGCAGCATAACTCAAAATTGTCTATTAACTATTTTTTATCATATAGATAAACACAATATTGTATGTACAATAGCTCACAGAAAGATTACAACACTTTCTTTCGATGGGATTCGGAATTTAGTCTTGCTTGTTAAAAGTATGAGTACATGATTATATTTATAAATACGAACCTCTCTTCGAAGAGATTGCATTTAGAAACAAATCGGAAACAAATCGGAAATTGTAAACCATTTCTGTAAACCTTTGTACATTCCATCAATTGACATCAAGTGATTGGTTAATAAAATTTCAAGAAACTTTTAGATTAATAATTATAATAATATTGTTTGCGTCTCGCAAGACTTACCAGATTTATGAATAGAGCATTTAATACACAGTTTCTGTCGACACACAACAGCAAGTAAACAAATTGAGTAATTACGATTAATTCATACACGATCTTTAGTTAGCATCAAACGACAGATCCATCTCAAGAATGAACAATCGTGTAAAAACATTGGAAGCTTTGATGTCATCCGCATGTTTTAGGAGAACCCTGCTACTAAAAAAAAATTACAGTTGTCGAATGAAGAATCATCATTGGCTCCGACAGTTTGGCACTACATGTCGTAAACGAACTGAATTTTGTGTTAGAATATTTTTTCCAGTCAATCGCCATTATTGTTAATATCTTGTTGAAAATTGTACAAATGGTTTTTATTGGTCATAATCATTATAATGACTGGAACGAAGTGTTATACGAATCATCGATGAAAAATTTATCGTTATACAGTGCAGTGATTATATCGATGAGTATCTGTTTTTTCCTTTTACATATAATAATTAATTTATTATTACAGCTATCCATTTAAAATTTTTCTTTATTACATTGTTCATATTTGCAATTGTTAAATAATTTATTTTACTTGTCACAGTAATTGTTAAATTTGACATCACTAACTTAATGTGACTGAATAGTGTAGTTAAATATAATTAAATTAAATAATATCTAAAACAAATTTTTCACTGATAGTGCATTATTATTATGAGTTATATCACTGCATATCTCAGCATTTATACAAAAAAAAACAAGTTTAATTAAAAATCTCGTATACGGCATTACCCAAAACAATTATTATCTCAAACAATTTCATCAAACGGAAATGCCTTATGACGTATCGGTATTGAACAACTATCGGTATTGTTCAAATATGAGCGATACAATCCAGAATAATCTATACAACGAATTACAACATATTTGACCAAATACCAAAAATTCGAAAACAAATTTCTATTATTTGGCTGACACATTTTTATTATTCTTTATTTTTATATTTCTGATATTATTATTCTCTATTTTACACTGTTTATACATGTATAGATTTCAATGAAAGAATTTTTAACAGTGTTATAAATAATATCTAATTAACTATACGACATGTATGATATAGTGTCTTTATACAAACTAAGAACTCGGAAGAGATCGCGAATGGTGGGACCTTCCTATGAGGCATGGCTTATTAAATTTTAATCGCTATATGCACAGATTGCGTGCAATATTGTCGATAAGAAAAAAGAAATTTCCAGGTAGTTAATTCTCTCCCTTTCAAATTCTCTGGAGAAATAGTGGAATTGTGCGTTATTTTCTTTAAAAATTCATGCAGCAGCAGATAAGGGAGACAGCAACATGCAAACGTACCCAGGACATTAAACTCTCGGTGACCACAATAAAAATTTTATTATTAAATTATATTTCCATGAATAGGGAAGTATTTTTTTAAGAAGAGGAGAGATGGAAGCGAAAGAGATGCTTCTTTTTCCAAGATTTTATTTCTCCAGTATTTTTTCTTGCGGAATATAAGTGCGAATGCGTTTGCAACTTATTCTCTTGAAATATATAAATCGCACAATTTTGGCTGAAATTCTCATATTACGTAAATGTTACGTGCAATAATCATGAAGAAGAAAGCTAGAAGCAGAAGACGAAATACTGAGTAAAGTTTTATATTGCAGTAGCAACGATTTCTCGCAAACGACAAGCATAATACTTATGCTAAGCTGTAAAAACACTGGAAAATGCAAAAAGCTTACCTTCTCAATCTTTCTTAATAAAGTCTATTTAGGCATTATAATATTACTTGAACGTTACGAAAATCTAAAATAATATAAGAAGAAAGGGAAGAAAAAAATTTAATTTTATTATATTAGAAATAATTGCAATATTATTTAAAATACTACACAAAAATAATAATAATAATTTTCTTGATACTATTAAGATTTTTTTATTATTAATTTTATACTATTTTATGATTTTATACTATTATTTTATGCTCCTCTTCAACTCACTATTATGGTACTATCATAATATTATGTCGATATTCAGTTTTTCAAATATTTAGTTCATCGCTAATAGGACGGAAATATATGATGCCGATACCTTCACAATCTATAATATTATTGATTGTAACGTATTAAGTATGTATAAATGCATGATATTATAAATATTAATAATAAATCAGTTAAACAAAATTAATATTAAAAATTATATTGTATTTTTTTTCAATTTTTAATAATTACGTAAAAAATATATTTAGTTTAATGTTAATATTTTAGTGTTAAGAAAATTTTTTTAATATATTTTATGTAAACCTGTCGGATCTGCTAAATGTCTCTAAAATTTATATTGAAATTTATATAGAAATCTTACACTAGCAAATCGTTCTAAAGAGAGATCCATAATTTTTCCAATTGTGATGGTCAATCGTTTTTGTGATCTTAAAATCATGAACAATATCATTCGTTTTTTTTCGATTGTGATATCGTACCAAAGAGAATTGTAAGCCGCATCTCCAATCAGTTTACTCTAGAAAGGAAAAATTAATTTTGAATTTTTGTATATTAATTAAAATCAATTAACAAGGCTTAATGCTAACCTTGGCATTCAAATATTCACCGGCGAAACAATATATAAATGCCTCGAGATTCATCATAATGTAAAAAAGTATTGACTTCACCAAAATTGCTGCTCCGCCAGGTGTACTAATTGACTGTAATCTCGAACGTAGTAATTTAGAAATATTTTGTCTTGTTTTATGATACGAATAATATATATGCGTAAATTTAAAAATAATTTTGATATATACACAATTATTTTAAATAATCTATATTTTAATAAAATTTGTGATCTATAACGTGATGTTTTCCAACGTTACTTACGGTGATAATAATGAATCCTAGACAGCATATAATGATAATGTCCGACACAAACAGCATTAGCGCTATGTACGTATAAAGATTTTCAATGTTCTCCGAAAACATGATTATCTGTTGATGCTTTATTATCAATGTTTTCATCGTTATCCTGTTCACGGTATTCATCGTATTTTTAGAAAAAACTTTCAGTAACCAATCGTAAAGGATATCAACTTGACCACCAATGTGCAGTATCTAAAATATTATCTTAAATGATAGGAATCACGATCATTACATAATTCTACATTATTAAATGACATCACGAACTTACCAAAGTGATGATGAGCGAATTTATTGTGGAAATTCCACAACCGCAAGTTATTATATGAAAAAATTCGAGGATCGTAACGCACACGTAAATAGGAAATGTATCAATCTGGAATGGCAGCTTCAACTTCAAGATGTGTTCCCGCGCGGACACATTCATTCTTTGAACATTACCAATGTTAGCAGCAAGCACGCCGCAACTGTACAAAGTTACGGCAACCAGTTGAAGACCGATAATCCAATTTGAGATGCGGTGTGAGAGTTTGGCTTTGTTGATCGTGATGCGCAAACTGCAATCAGTTAAAACGCAGTTCTTCCAATCCATGGCCATCATTTGCAATATGTTAGAGAATGTTCTAAAAAGAATTAGACGTGTCAGTTAATATCATTTACATTTTTCAGGTAAGTAAATATTGCTAATAAACAAATAGTAAACTAAGTATGAAATGTATAAGAAAATAATATTATCTGCACGTATGTGTCAAGTTATATCATTTGCACAAGATAAGATTTTATACGTAATCTTGTATCTTTCTAATCATTCATACAATTCATTATTTAAATATTCATTATTTAAACATTTTAAGTTATAATACGAAAAGATAAAGAATTAAATTTATAATATTTATCTTACTGTTGATTCGCCCATAAAATATTGAGTCTGATGAATAATAAACTGTATGTCATGGCACTGCTTACACTATCCATAAAATCGGAGAAACTATCAGTGTAAAAATGTATCGCTACGTAATGATATTGAAAAAATTGAACTGTGCCATACATCACAATCCAAAATAATCGAAATAAAACGGTTGATGATAGATATGGCCAGATACCGTAGGCGTGAAGACAGATCTTTACTGCGCGACTGATCGTACTCATCTCTATATTTTCCGTAAACAACAGAAAACGAACCGAGAATCAGGTGTACGTGTGCCACCAGACAATTTTGCTCGCAGAAAAAATCTGGACAGGCGGAGCTTTCAAGAAAATCATAGCCTTATGTCGCTAAACATCGACCAATCGGACACTTGATAAATATTCTATCACCACATATCACAAACTTTGACGCACCACGTCCAACGATTTCATCGACGATCACAGGTTTTGGTACGTAAAAAAAGTTAGAGGTACCACTTCTCCCTCCGTATAGTCAAGTTTCTGACCACGGACAATGCTACCACGTGTCTTCTTTAAAAATGCAACAACCTTGGGAGTGCAGCTTCCATGACTCACCGCACGACGCGAAGTTGAAAAGTTTCGCTGTTGAAGGTATGTAAACAGAGGAGGACATAAACATATCGCCAGGGATGTTTCTCCGGAACGTTTTGTGCAAAGCATATAGCTTGTTGTAGAAGAAAATTGGAAGAAACAAGACAAAAATGATAGTACGATTTTTAGTGATTCTTTTTCCATTGTCAAAATGTATTATGCCATAAAATATTATCTACTGTAATATCTACTTCGTACTATTGAGTATAAACTTCTTTCTGATCAAACTGAAGATATAAATTCAAGATTATGTAGTAAAGAAGAAAAAATACAGTTTGATGAAGCACGAATGTTGGATACGAAATTGTGCGCGACAGTTATAAAAAGTAATTCAAGACTTGAGGATGCGAACTAAAAGTGCCAAGAGAAAGCGAAAGTTTTTCAGTACCGCTTTTTCATTGTAGATGAACAAACTAAAGCTAGAAAAAAGAAATTCGAGTTGATTTTGTCTTAATAATCTCAAAGAATATCAAAACAAAAAAAGCTTTAATAATAATTTTTGGCCTCATGCTAACGATTATAATAAACTTTTCTTGGGCAAGAGAAAGTACAAATAAAAAGAAATTGAAATAACGTTTTAAACAAATTTTATACATTTATTTTTGTTATTAAATTCTACTTTCGGCATTATTGTTTCATATTCATATTAATTACGAATATATTATTTATCTTGAATACATTGCTATTAACACCGACATATATGACAATGATGCCTTTATTACCTAAAATATTATTGTTTATGATCATAATAACATATACACGTAATATTTAAAAATTAAATAATACAATAGTATAAAAAAAATTTATAATCAAGTAATAGTAGCATAACAAAGTTATATATAGTTATGTATAATATAATAGGATGTGAATTCATTATGCCAATATCTAGAGTTCAAATTATTATTTAATTAATACGAAGGAATAAGAATAGTGAATTCTATTTCAAACAAATATATGTTATTTTTACATAAGAGAGCAAATTTCTGTTTTAATATTAATCAAAATCTTCAAAAAATATATTATAATAAGATATGTTAAAAATATTCGAATTTAACAGATCGACAAATACTAAAAGAAATATTACAAGTAAAATCTTACACTGGTGAATCGTTCTAAAGAAAGGTCGATGATTTTTCCACTAGTGATTGTTAATCTTTTTTGTGATCTCAGAATAAGAAACAGTACAGTTTGACTTTCTTTAGCTGAAAAATCGTACCAGAGAGAATCATACGCCGCACTTCCAATCATTTTGCTCTGAAAAGAAAAAATAAGAGATGTACATTCGATATGTCAGTGAATTAATAAAACTATCATTTTTCTCTTGATATTGACCTTAGCGCTTAGATGTTCACCGCAGAAGCAATATATAAATGCCTCAACGTTCATCGAGATGTAGAATAATACAGATTTTACCAAAATAGCTGCAGCATTGGGTGTGTCAAGCGACTAAAATTTCCGTACAATAATAATTTAATATGAGTTAGCTGCACATACATGTGTATGATAGTTTCATACGTCTTAAATATTAATAATTATTACTTTTTTCTGACTGGATATGTAATATTCGCAACAATAGGTAATCGAATGTCATTTTAGACCTATTACTTACGGTGGCTATAATAAATCCTAAACAACATATAATGATCGTGTCTGATAAAAGCATCATCATTGCGATGTACGTGTAAAGCATCTCGATGTTATCTGCAAATACTATAATGCGCTGATGTTTTGTAATCAATGATTTCATTGTAATTTCATCCATTAAATCCGCCGAATTTTTGGAAAAGATTTTTTTCAACCATTCTCGAAGAATGTCTATTTGACCGCAGATATGAAGTATCTAAGATTTATAGTTTTATAATCTCTTTCTCAGGAACATGAAAAATTATTTTTTTAAATTAAAAAAATTTTTAATTAAAAAAATTATTTTTTAAAGACAAAATTTAACAAATTATTTTATATACTTGTAAAATGTTATTAAAACAAAATGTTTGTATGCATAATGATTACTCACGATCTTATCTAACATGAAATCTCTAATTTAAAAAATTGTATAATTTACCTTGTATTTAATTTTGAGTAGGCGCATCGATTCGAATTCGAACTTACCAAAGTGACGAGAAGTGAGTTAATAATCGTAATACCGCAGGCGACTAAAAATAGATGATAAAATTGAACCGTTTGAACAGTTGCGTAAATAAAATCTGTACTAATATTGAATGGGAACTCCATTTTCAGAATAAGTTCTCGCGCATATGGCTCTAATTTCTCGGGACTATTTGCATTAGCGGCGAGTACGCCGACACTGTAGAAAGTTGCGGAGCCGATTTGCATGCCAACAATCCATCTCGAGGTGCGACGTGCAACATTCGCCATATCCGTCATTATGCGTGAGTTATAACAATTCGAAGTATGAACTTGCCAATCCTCAGACATCATTTGTAGTACATCAAAAAATATTCTACGGGAGGTGCACCCTTCGCGTTAATATCTGTTTCATGGTTGTTACAAAATTGAATTAATTTCAAAAATATATTTCATTAAAGTGTCAAAAAAAACAATCATTCGTTAATATATACTTATGCGTATATTCGCAGATCTTAAACAAATAAATTAAATTAAATGAGAAATCAATTGATTATTATTCGATACAAAAAAGCTACGCAATTTGCGGACTATATTTCTGTGTCTTGATAAATTATTATGCTATATTTCGTAAACATTAGCATTTAATGATATATCAAGATATGGCGATAACATAGCTTCTTTCAAGAAAACATGAAAACCTCAAAAGCCTGTTATTCAATATTTTTGATGGATAATTTCGACAAATGTTAATCAATCATGAGACGGGTAACAGGATTTATGTATGTTATTTTACAAATACGTCCTACCTTTGATTGGTCCAAAGAATAACAAGTTTAATGTAAAGTAAAGAAGATGTCATTGCACTGCTCACTCCGTCCATGTACTCGGAAAAGTCATCCATATGAATGTTCATTATTACGTATCCGTACTGAAAGACTTGGGCCATGCTTAGCATTATGATCCAATACAATCTGAACACTATAGTGGACGATACATATGGCCATACACCGTAAATGTGAAGACCGAATTTAATCAATCGACTAATCGTAGTCATCCCCATATTTCTCTTTGACGCAAATCAATTGCGATACGTCGTCGAATAACTTTATTCATACTAAATCTTGTTCGCGGGTTGACAACCGAAGGTACCCCATGATTCGTGTCATCGACCATTGACCAATCATAACTTATTAAATATTTCTGTTACATTGTATAAAAAAAGAAGAAACAAACTGAAATTGTTATTTAATGAATATGTGGACGATATAGGGAGAGTCCCCTTCTTTCAAACTTTCGATCATGATACAGCTATACATTCTTTTTAAAAATTTAATAAGCAAAGGAAAGGTGGAGCGCAGCTTCCAAGAATTGCTCGCTATGAAGGCGAAAGTTTCGCTTGGGAATAAACAGAGAAGGACGTAAATATATCTCCGAGGGTATATTTCTCCGGAACGAGCTTTGCACGAAACTTATAGCTCATGTTGCAAATAGTCGCAAATTGAAAGAAGCACAATGAAGACGGCAGTACATGCTAGAATGTCTGGCAAAAAAGTACAAAGTTTATCGGTTTTGAGTGATGACTGTTTTTACAAACAAAATGTACATATTATAAAATGTTATCTACTGTAATATCTCTCTCTCTTTCTATTTTACGTTATTGAATTTAAACTTCTTTTTGATAAAATGGATATATAAATTTAAGATTATATAGAAAAGAAGAAAAATTATGTAATAAAAAAAGAAAAAAATCATTTTGATAAAACGCCAACGTCAGATGCGAAATTGTGCATGACAGCTATGAAAAGTAATTCAAGATTTGAAGATGCAAACTGAAAATGCCAAGAGAAATTGCTAAAGATTTTCAGTACCGTCTTTTCATAGCTAGTCGTAGGTGAACAAACAAAAAGTATTAGAAAAAAGAACTCTAGTTGACTTTATCTTAATGGTATCATGAAGGTATCCGTCAAAACAAGAAAAATATTTCATCATAATTTACTATTATATTATCTTTTCCTTGTGCGATAAAAAGTGCAAATCGCAAAATGGAATAAAATGGAACGAAAATGGAATAATAATAATATTTAGAACAAATCTTATACATTTATTTTCATATTACTAAATTCTACTTTCTGCGCACTATTATGTTTCATATTATTATTATAATATCAATACATTACTTATCTTCAGTACATTGCCAATAGAACCGATATATATGACAACGATGCTTTTACTACCTGGAATATCATTGTTTGATTATATGCAAATGTACGAAATGTTAAAAATTAATCAATATAATAATATGAAAAGGAATATAATTAAATAATAATATAATAACGAATGGAAGCTATAGAAAATAATTTGTGTAATATAATAAGAAATTATGAACATTGTTATGCTAATTGCAGTTAAAATTACTATTTAATTAATATAAAGAAATAAGAATAGTTTTATTCTAATTCAATGTGTATTGTTACGATTGTATAACAAAAGAACAAACACTTCGATATTAATCAAAACCTTTAAAAAATAATATTTGTATATACAGGAAAGTAATGATATATGAATCTTTTGCATATGGCCAGAATGGACTAAAAAGCTTTAAAAATTTTTTGAGAATTTTTTATTAACTTTTTAGGATTACATTTTTTTATTTTTAACAACATGAGAAAATACGGTATTAAAAAATTCTGAAAAAATTTTCAAAATTTTATGAGAAGAAAATAAACAATTTTTGTCTCTTGCAGTTTTTTTTATAAAATTGATAGTATTTAAGTAAAAAATTATTAAAGACCAATTTTCGACAATTTTTAGCAATGAATATTTTATTAAATATTACTAAAATCGTAAAATGGTAGAGGACTTTTCTTCTCAATTTAGTCCATTCTGCCCCTATACGGAAGATTTATCATTACTTTCTAGACATGTGTATAGTCTGTAGGAGATATTCGAGTTTTGCATTATAAGAAATGCAAAAAATTTATGACAAGTTAAATCTTACACTGGTAAATCGCTCCAAGGAAAGATCGACGACTTTTCCACTCGTGATCGTTAATCTTTTTTGTGATCTTAGAATAAGAAATAGTATAATTCGACCTTCTTTGGCTGGAAAATCGTACCAGAGAGAATTGTACATCGCATTTCCAATCATTTTGCTCTGAAAAAGGAAGAATTCGAGATATTTATGAATTAATAAAACTGTCATTTTACTCTTGATACTGACCTTGGCGCTAAGATATTCGCCACAGAAGCAGTATATGAATGCCTCGAGGTTCATCGAGATGTAAAATAATACAGATTTCACCAAAATCGCTGCGGCATTCGGTGTATCGAGCGACTATCGAAAATTTCCATACTTGTATATAAGCCCCTCAGTTGACAAATGGCAGTAAGTCAAGAAATGCGTTTATTATAGAAGTAGAAAGTATTAAGAATGTTTTACCTATCAATTTAATTTACTTGTATTTTGTTTTTATGTTCATAAAAAATAAAAATCAAATTTTTATATCATAAATAAAGTGACCGTAAAAATATCTGAAATAGTGATTTAAGTCTAGTTTTTTAACGTTTAAATTATATATTTAAGTTATTATCATAAATACTATTCTTTCAATTTATTTTCTTACAATAAAGTTACATTCTGTTCTTAATTTTTTGTAAAATTATTATATAAAAATCCACTTACAATTAATATAATATTAAGAAAGGGGATTTGTGCCATTTGTCAACTAAGGAACTTATATATATATATATAGTATTGTAATTTAATATGTGCTAGTTGCACATACACACATACACACACACACACACACACACACACACACACACACACACACACACACACACACACACACACACACACACACACACACACACACACACACACACACAATATGTATTATACAACTTATTCTCGATTTATATTGCGTTTGAAATGTTTCAGTTATTTGCATTCCTGTTCACCTCCTATTATACATGGGAATCTTACCTGTGACACTATATTTATCCAACATAACGGACTTGTAAAAATTGGTTCAGGTAAGTACTTATATAAAAAGAAATAGAATTTTCTCTACATTGAGTATAAAATGTGTATAGAGCTATCATTTTATATCTAAACAAAACCAGATAGCTTGTCTGAATTTTACATATATTACATATATTACATATATTATATTTGAATTTGTGTATGGTAAACATAGATCATTATACGATAGGATTATTATTTTCTGAACAAAAAGTAATACGTAACAAGATGAGATTATATACATATATGTATGAGATATTTTCATCTTTTCATTCACAGGTTGTAGAAGCGTATGTTTCTATTTTGTCGATAATTTTTCATCTATCATAAAAAACGGCAAATTCTATACCGAATGATTCTTTGAGATACAAAGACAGTAGCAATTATGTTTTTACCAGCTTTCTTCCTTTTTTGTGTTTACATAGGATATCAAGACTCAATTCTTAAGAGACATATTTTACTCATTTAAATGAGCAAGAAATATTTAACACTGCAATATTTTTTTACTCAATTTATTATATGTTTTCTAAGTGTCGAATCTGTTTTTTTTTTTAGCATCCATACGTACAAAAGTGAAGTAGATGTTCTCAGAAGTCTATCGTGCATATACATATATGTACTTTTTATTTACTCATTACTCAGCTGAAATAAATAATAATTATATGACTCAGTTCCTGACTGAACGAAAACATGACAAATAATATGATTCATCATTATGTGTCACATAGGTGCTTTTCTAATGATTTTGACACACGAATTTTACGAAAAAATTTATTTACATAAATATACATACATATGCTCAGTTATGTCTTACAAAATAATTATTTGTTTTAAATAATTATAATTGTAAGACAGTATCATCAAATTGAATATTTTTAAAACAATATTATTATGGTGTATTTAACAGGGATACATATGTTAAACGTGATATTTATTAATCATTTGTAAATACAATAGTTAATTTTTTTAGCGTAAATAACGTCTTTAATATGTGTGTGTGTGTGTGCGTGCGTGTGCGTGCGCGCGCGCGCGTGTGTGTGTGTACATATGTATGTATTTATGTGAATGTATGAATACATGTATGTTAAGAATCGAATTGATTATATAGGAATGAATGCAATTATACCGATTTAATTTAAATGGTGTTTGAAGAATTATTTATAGATATTAATACTCTATTATAACACGTATTTCCCTGTAATTTTATATGATGTTAGTAACATGAGTCCATTAGAAAAATTGTGTTAAATTGCCTTTTCATATTAGGAGTAACTTGAGTCCTCATTTTTAATTGTAGCAAATAGGCTAATCTAGATAATGAAAAAAACACAGCAAAGCCTTTGAAGAGAGAGGAAGTACAAATCGTACTTTCACCCATCCAGAGGATAAGTCCACTAACATCGGTGTCTGGCGTTATTGGTCAATTGGTGTTATTGTCAAAGGTGATGAATTTCAAGAAAAAAATCATTTGGCAGATTGTCATCAACTATTAGCAGCTAAGTAAATTAGGCATAGAGAGGTAAACAACTCCTATACTAATTATTAAGTAGCTCCATTAAATGTACAAATAATTAAAATTTATTTTTATTATGTTAGTGCCACTATGTTGCACTATTTATCTTGTTCTGGTTATTAATTGTATTTAACTAAGAAGGGCAAAGTGTCTTTCGTGCCTCTTTGTCCTTCTCACAATCACCTAGCACACGCATTTTCATTATATTTTAATATCTATATAGCTTTTTGTTCATATGCTCTATAATTCTTAATTAAAGGATTTTACTTTCCAAATATTTATACTTTTAACTCAACAAAAAGTAATTTTTCTAGCAGAACTGTGCAATCAACAGAAAAATTATAGTTTATTTTTTACGAAATAATTTATGTTTTATTTGTACATCTGATCATCCAAGGGGCATGCTTCTCTTTTCAGAGACACTTTTACATTTATACATGTGAAAACTGTTAATTGTACGAGGGCTCAAGTTACTTTTAGGATAAATTTTTAGCTGAAACACAATTTTTCTAGAGAGGTTTAGTCATTCATCTTGGCAGCAAACATACAGAATGCGTAGTAAATATTATATATTTAAAACTATTGATGTTCATTGTCTATTGTTTATAATGTCTACAGAAAAATATATTGTTTACATATTATATGTAACATTCTGTCTGGTGGCTGCCCTACCAACTCTAACACATTGTCGAATACGTTCACATTAATATCATTTTTATGTTGACGTTTTTCTTGAAATAGTTTATGAAAGTAGCAATGATCTCTTTTTAATTACAGTAGCCCCAGACGCAATTCATCATCACATCAAGACTTGTAGAACAAACATGAAGAATATGCATTTTGTTGCCCCAGAATATGGAAGTAAGTGCATTGTTTATACATACATGAATCACATTTAAAACATTTTCAAACTATTTTTTATTTCTTTTTAAGATTCCGTTACACCTGCCATTGATATTTATTCGTTCGGAATGTGTGCTTTGGAGATGGCTGCATTGGAAATTCAAGGAAACGGTGATACGGGTACAATTGTTACTGAAGAAAACATCCGGAAGACAATAGAATCTTTAGATGATGTTCAACAAAAAGATTTTATTCGTAAATGTCTTCAGGTGGACCCGCTTAGTAGACCGAGTGCGAGAGAATTGCTATTTCATCCCGTTCTGTTTGAAGTACATTCTCTCAAGCTGCTTGCAGCACATGCCTTGGTCAACTCAGCTAGTAAGTTGAAGCAAATGAATAATCTATATGTTCTTTAATTTTTATTATTTAATTTTTATTTTTTTAGAATAGCTGGGATAATTCTTAAAGATACTTATAATGATTACGATTATGAATCACACATAACATTGAAATTTTTTATAGCTAACATTTCGGAAACAATCACAGACGAAGTGTTACAAAGGCTATATGGACCAGATACTGTAGTCGCCGAAATAAAGTATCAAGGAATACCTCCGCAACAAATTCGTTTAAGTGATATTCCTGTTACGGAGAAATTAGAAAAATTTGTTGAAGATGTAAAGTGAGTATCTCAATCGAGAGATACATCGACCTGGATTTTGTGTCTTATATCGGATAATTGGTAACCAGAGTGCTTTTACATTGCCAGGTACGGAATATATCCATTGACTGCATTTATGGCGAAATTACCTCCGCCTGTCCGACCGAGGGCGATATCGCCCGAAGTGACAGAATCGGTTAAATCGGTTACACCCGAGCCCGTGGACGTGGAGTCTCGAAGAGTAGTTAATATGATGTGTAATGTTAAGCCTAGAGAAGATAGTAGTGAATTACTTGTGAGTGGTCCAGAGAACATTTTAGCGAGATAATCTATGGAGTACGTAATCGGTATATTATTAAATCGATATATTATTTTATTCAGATGACAATATTGTTGCGAATGGATGACAAAATGAATAGGCAATTGACGTGTCCTGTAAGCCAAATGGACACCTCAATGCTTCTCGCACAGGAACTTGTACATTTTGGATTTATTAATGAGGTAAATTATCTCGCTCATATCGCCAATGAGCAATCCCGTTTTGCGAAAGTTTAGTTTGCTTTAGCAAGATGCTTACAACTGTTGCAGAACGATCGTGATAAAATAGCCAATTTAATTGAAGAGGCATTGAGGAGATACTTCAACAAGCAAATAGTAACGCCAGGAATGGTATCATTAACTAATCTTCCTACTCAAACTACTTTATTGCTGCCTGGTTCGGAATTTCCATGCCTGCAACATTTTGACAATTCCGTGTGTAACGCCACAACATCCAATAGTGATAATGCAACTAACCTGCTGCCAAAAACCTCAGGTATACCTGTGTCAAGTAACAAAACGAGTAAACTTCATGATGATGCAGAACCGCCGACAATCAGCGAGAGCGGTAGTTAACCATCCAGGACGTCTGATAACTCAGTTCACTGTGCCACTTTGCACGCTTTATGTATAGACTGGCTATGTATTTTTATATTTAAGTAAACAGAATGAAGAGGAATGGAAGTAAAAATGGGAGGGTGCCGTGGCTACACCTCTAAGCTGAATATGACTGCAAATTAGGAACTGCTTAGTATATTTACTTTCGTATTTAGGTTCTTGAAGTTATACTTCCATTGTCAAATTTCGTTGATCCTCTATATTCTATAGAGTTTTTACGTTATACAGGTCTCACCTGTTATATCGTTATATAGGTATGCGACAAAGAATGTATAAATCTAATGTAAAAAGACCAAATACTTGTGATTGTATAATTAAGAGGATAATTAGAGGTCTGCTGGATATTGATTCATATTTATACAAAGCTACGTACGATTTGATACTTACCTGTCGTAATCTACCTATCGGGATACAGTTACGAAAGTTATGAATCATAACATCTCTTAGAATTACAAAACATAAAAATTAATACGCCGAAATTGTATATCATGCTTTTCATCATGACAATGTATACTATAAAATTTATTTTGTGCGTGCAAATCAACAAAAATTAATTCGATTATGCGTAAGAAAAAACTATCTCTTCATTGTACAGCTATTATAAAATCCATTAATATTTAAATATTGTATGTATACCATTAATATTTAAATATTGTATGGATTCTTAATTTTTTTCTTTCGGACAAAACTTTCGATCTCTTAACACATTTATTATGTTTGCCAAAATACTCAGTCTATTGTAAAGTTTGTCAAAAAAAGTGAGCGAATATAAATATTCGCGAGAGAAAGTACAGTAGCGTGCTTGTTCATTTTACTTTTAGTTCTTAGGCAAGATTATAAGAGATGTAATATTGGCTCAATAGCGTAATTTGGTAGTAATGGATAAAGCCACGGCCCTGCTCTATACTTGGGTATTATTGATGTGATTAAACCAAGATTAAATCTCGATAAAATTAGCCGAAAAATCCTTGTAAATATTTTATATTTTTAAGAAACATCTGTTGAACACAGAGAACTAGTCATATAGGTATATTCGAGTGCTAACAGACTAACACAGATCTTATTATGTCTTTTGCATTTATAACACGTGCTTGGCCAAGAGAAATATCGCTCCAATTTCATACCTCGGTCGAATCAATTTCAGTGAAGCATTTCTCATTAAGTAAACGACTAACTCTACTAGAGGTACCTATTACCTACAACATAAACTTCGATCTTAAGTATGTAAGTAGATTATCAAACTAAATTGAATGTGTATAGCTTTATAATACAAATTATAAACGACGAAAAAAAGCGCGACGACTGACTCGTGGATATTATGAAAGGGCTGTACGATGACAGTGATAAATAAATACTTTAACTCGGAAACGCTCAATTGAGTACTCTCACCTTCTGAAAATCTATACAATAATTATACATGAATCGAATTTTTACACAGTACATTTTATTCTTTAGTATTCTATTTATTTATTATGAGGAACAGTAAAGTCTCCTCATGATATACAATGGACGTGAATGTAAATGTTTATAATAGAGCATGAAAATTTCGAGATTATATTTAAATTTAAAGTAAGTTCTGATGGATGGAGTGCGATGATAATCACTTGTCGCATCGAATTTTTTTTTACGACTATCGCTGATTCGTGATCAAATTACAGTTAGTGTTCTGGTGCAGAATATATGAGAATATAAGAAATAAGAAGGGATTATATGTATATGTACTTTAGACTTTGGTTTGCAGCTCCCAATACGTTCATATCGCGTTATCACGTTGACTTCTCATTACATAGCAAAAACGCAATATTGACGAATATTATCCTAAATAAACTACGATACATGAAATGATCTGCGATTCACTTATTTATGTGGAAATTTGTGGTGAAATCCATTTTGTACAAATTTAACAATCTATATTGCACTTGTTGCATGTATTACACAATCTTGACAGATTTCAAGCTCCTTCTTTGGCGTGCGTGCGATTAAGCAGATAGTCAAGATCGTGAGAGATACGATCTAGCATACCGCTGGTCACGCTATCGCAGCCACCTGTCGTTACCATGATCTCCGGCGTCTTCTCCTCGCCGTCGGGTTGCTTACGCTCACTCGTGTTAGCGATGTCCGGCATGGCGCTCACCACGTGCTCCCGGCTTTTCAGTTCCACGCTTGCCCGCGATGACAGTTCGACGTCGCTTTTCACAGCCAATGTGACATCTGGCATCGCACCTAATCGCGACTCTACTTCGGCACTGCAAAGAACTTTGGCCGAGGACTCGGAGGACACGTTCGCCGTCGGCAGGAAAGTCTTGCCGTCGCCACGATATTTGCCCGATACGTCGCCACGGAAATTGCTGCGTTCATTTACACTGTAGGCCACTACATCATTGGCACAGCAAGAGCTACGTGCGGAAAACGTCGAGTCGACGAACACCTCCTGATATTTTCGCGGACTCGTATTGTAGTTCTCAAGATCGATATTATCTGAATGATCTATTCGGATCTCCGGCAGGAATCTAGTCGTGGGGACGGAAGACTTGGCGTAGACAGACGAAGACTCGGATACAAATTCACGCATATCTATGCTACCCGCGGCGACGCCTCGTGCCTCCCTATACTCGCCGGCGATTGAAGACGACGTCGGGGGAGTTGCTGAATCATTTTCTATCTCAGCGTCAGCTTTCGAGCATACTAATGAATAATATGAATAGTATTAATATTTTGTAAATCAAGCTTTGACGCTTTTTTTACAATAGTTTATAAAAAATAGTTTATAAAAAAAATTCCCTTTGATGTCATAATGCACGTCAATAAGTTCACATCACGATACCTTTAATGGGTTCGGATGTATGTTTGTCATCCAAATTGCGTTTCCATCTGATTCTCCGCAGCATTGATCTGATAATTGTATTCTCGCCATTAATGATATATACGATTATTATACTGAAGCCCTGCGTATCAATAATTAGCGTATCAATAATAGCGAATAATTTTAATATATTTATTATTTATTATCTAACCAATATAAGTATCGTTTGCGAAGAAACTCACCAGAGCGAAAGATAAGGACGCAAATACGTAGTGAAAAATTACAGATGATGAATTTATATAGAAAATAGAGGATGCTTCCATGGCGATGATGCCGCATATGACGATAGCAGCGCGGTGCAATATTCGTATTCTGCGATGGAAAAAAGATTGAAAAACTTATAAAAGAGTCGCCCAATTTTACGAAATATTCTGATGCACCTATGTACCTTGTTTCTATAGCTTCTCTTTTCATCACATTCTCCTCCACTAATGTGTGAACTTTATGGAGCACTCCCATATACAGTAGTATGAATACTAAAAACATCATCGTGGCGCAGCTGACAAATATGTTATAGACACCACTGCCATATATAAGCCACCAGGATTCGTGTCTCCATCCTGTACTCTTATGCGTTAATTCAGTTGCAAATACAGCCAAGATCGGAACACCTAAGAAACAGCGATTGCAAGTGATGCTGACGATACGCATCTCTCTCTAAAACGCTCTATAGGTTTAGGTCATACCAGTTATTACAGCGATCACTGTAGGCTGAAGATGTTGGCTCGGTCGAATTTGCGTGAGCTCGGCATACACTATTAGAGCCTCGGAAATAGGCGCAGACATGCCCACGAGAAGGAATGCCTCTAATCCTATCGCTACGAGCGAGTAAGATGACTGAAACAGGGAGAAATTAGTGAGGATGTTAAATTGGATTAGATTATAATTTGTAAGATTCTCAAATGTGCAGTTATATCCAAAACGAATCTATTTTTTAATCACAATTAAGTTCAAGATTCATATAACAATTTTATAATTTATATAAAATTTACTTCATGATAGAACATTATATTTTTAATAGATTTAAATTATAGAGTTAATATTCTAAATTTTTTTTTTATAACAAAGACATAATTACCTCTGGAAGATTAGTGTGGACGGCGTAAATGAAGATGGCCATTGCGCCTATTAATGCACCGCAGCATTGAAGTTTTAGAAAATTCAGCCAGCTTTTGTGCTTTCTCCAAAAAGTGCCTAGTATCAGGGCAGATAGTAAGCACTGAACAAGGCAACTGCTGCATCCGAATATTATAATGAACGTGGTTTGTTCTGTTTTCGCCAGTACTACCTATAACGAAATTGATGACGATAAAATGTTCTTCGGTCATATGGAAAATTTTGTGTATATAAACTTCATCATACATAAGAATTCTAGGATATGCATTCCATAAGTAATAGAATAACACAGAATGTTAAAACATAGCTTTTCTTAAATGAAGCTATATTTACTTTTATTGCTCGGGTCGTCAAGAAAACAGCTATTGTCCCCGTAGTAGGGCACAAACAATGCGTTACTATATCGCCGGATATCGTGTTTGCTATGCAAATATCGAGATTCCACGATCCAGTGTTATCTATTAGGCCGCATGACGTATTCCAGGAATTTGTCTGATTTTGTAAATGCCGGATTTGCAGATCAACCCATATCTTATTATATTTATCGATACCAAAGGAAGGAACTGCGACGGCGATCACTCGAGAATTAATACGAAACTCTAGGTCCGTGCCATCACTATGATGATAAATATTTTAATATATATTAATAAATATTAATTTAATATAATATATAATTTAATATATATTAATAAATATATTTTAATAAATATTAATTATTATATTTTAAATTGAAAAAATTAATCTTAGGAAAATTTAATTTAATTTTAATTTCTTTATATATATGTATATATATATAAAGATGTATATATATATATATATATATATATATATATATATATATCTTATTTTATTTTATTAATTTTAGTTTCACTAACTTAAATAAATTTTCAAATTCATAAAAACAAGCTTATTCATGCCTTTTGTTCGATTTTTTTAAATAAACTTACTCGAGTTCCTTAATATATGCTGTTGGTATAAAGCGTGACATGTTTTTATATACGATAACAATTCCAGTAAATGTGTTATTAGATTTTATATTACGCTGCTTCTTTTTCCATACTCGTATAGCTACTTTATCTTCATACCAATCAGGATATCTGTCACAAATAAATAATTTATATAAATAATGCGAAAGTTTAAACACAATTTTAAACGTATATAAATAAGTAGAAGGATATATTATTTTGGAAGATCTCTAAAAAGAGAAAATATATTATGTAATAATTATAATAGATATTAATAAAAATAATTACATATAATCGACTGAAGGTATTTGAAGAGAATGCGTTATACTATCTCCACTCTGAGATTGTAATTGCTGAATATCTACAACCATAGATGATAGAGACAGATGTTTATACATATCTTTCAGCTGTTTGGACCAGTGAATTAAATTGCGTTGCGTTAGTTGAAGTGAAACCGATAGTTTCTAAAAACAGATGATGATTTGGAAATTTATAATTTTGTTATAAGTAGGAGAAAAGAGATTAATTTTGAATATAGATTTAAGTAAATATTTTTTGTAAATTTTCTAAGTGAAAACAACTATTATTTTTTTAACAAAACTGTATTACGACTAATGAGATACTTTTCAGCCAACACAATTTTTAAAATAACAGCTTTATGTTTAAAATTAAGCAAAAAACATTATTTGAATCTTACTGAAAATTAAACTTTTTTCCTACATTATCTTTACCTCTTGACTCAGAATCGAATATTCATCGCTCAGTATGCGATTTATTATGTGACTCAAAGCCTCCGCAGAGTTATATGCATCTTGTGGATCGATTCTATGCTGGTATCGTTCGATTTCAGCCAACATACTTATTATACGATCGCCTTCGCCAGGATAAAGTGGCAATGCACGTTTGCGCAAGAGCTCCCAAAAGGCGAGGATCATGTCCGAACTCATGATTTTTTGATAACCCAATGTCAGACTTCGAAACTACAAATTAGATCGATTTCACAACTTATTATTTTGATAATAGATTTGGATCTTTAATTAAGTCAAACTAGTCAACTTTGATCGTTTAATTAAATGCAATTAAAATGCGAACATTTTTACTAATTTCCTGTTTTATTTTATATCACTATTTTCATATCAATATTTATATTAATATAATTTTCATATCAAGTATTTTTAAATTTCCACTGCGTATTCAATAATAAATCGTTAAAAACGTTATTAATAATTAAATATTATAAAATATTGCAATTAATTTAATTCTTATGTTTTCTCTAGTTTGTTCTCTAGTTTGTTTTGTCACAATTTGTATTTATTTCATACATTTTATATTACTCTATTAAAAACAGCCATTTTAATTGATTCTAAATAAGTTCTTTCAATTCCTTACGAGGTTCCTTACAAATCAATTATAAAGTTTGAAAAAAACAAAATATTCACATTGTTATATGGTAAAATCAACGGTTCATATAAGCAGGATGAGAAATCCGGTATTTGCCATTCGGGTGTAGTAGCGTCTTTCATCGAGCACAGTCTGGATACTTGTCGGCCTACAAAATATCGGGGGCATTCTAATAGTGCCTCTGATCCTGGTGCAGTGTCTGGCCATTCCAAACCCCAGGACTGTTCTTTAAAGCATATCGGTATTAACGTTCGATTCATGACTTCAACTCGCACGGACATAGATTTATGCGCTACATTGCAGGTGTAAATCGCCGATTTCTGAAATGCCAAACGGACCTCTGTATCAAATAGATTAATCAAATTTACCTATTAATATTCTTTAATATATTTTTTAATTTTATCACTAAAAGTGTTTCACCCTCTAAAAATAAAAATGGGCGCAAAAAATACATTCATTTTAGTGGCAACAATATATTAAAGGCAACAATATATTAAAGGATAATCAAAAAATTGAATAGGAACACTTTCATGTTTTCCTGTAAGTTAATTTTAATTTTAAAAAAGAGAGAAACTGTTATTTTGAATTCCAACATTTTTTAAATATTGAATAAAGAAATCAGTGTGCACGGCGCTTGTACCTGAATATTAGTGATCTTCAAAATGCTACCCGCTGGATATAGATCCTCCCAAACTGCTCGACCAGGTTCTAATTTGAGCAAAGCGCGATTTTTCGTCCAACCAAAGCCGATCCCAATGTTACGCATATTGGGAGTCATACATGTTAGTTGTATATCGTTGCCCTGCGAACAATCGTCTGGCAGTATTAATACATATCTTTTTGTTTTACATTTTAATTACTTGCATTGAACAAATCTATTTGCGGTTTACTTTTTCTATAGAGGCGCTCATCGGCACCACTTTCACATCCGGCTCATCCCTGACCTCGATGTAGATACTTTTGCATTGCTGCACACCCCAGTCAACTACCTGACACGTGTACTGACCGGCATCGAGTAGGGTCGCCTTCTCGATTGTCAATATTGATGTGTATAAATCCGACCCATCATTCGGCAAGTAAGTAATCCAAATTTCTCTAAAACAGCAAATCGCGATCGGAATAGATAACTCAATCAGCACACAATATTTAAAAAATATTTTTTAAACATTTATTTAATATGTTTACATTAAATGATATTTAAAAAATATTTTTTTAAATATTTTTTAAATATTGTGTGCTGATTGGTAAGCTGAGAAAACCTTGCTTTTTCATAAAGAATGAAATACATGCAAATTATATAATATTTTAATGTTTAACTTTAATTAATTGTTGCTTTACGATATTGTAATAAATTCTGAAATGTCGATAGTTTAGTTACCTGATAGCTTTACTCGTGTTCACTAACATGCCGTCTTTGTACCAAGTAAAATTTATGCTGTAACTTCCTTGAGCAGCGCATGACAAGATGATTTGTTCTCCCAAGTGAACCTCATAATCGTTCACTTGATTAATACGTAGACTCTAAAACGCGATAATTTTTAAAATTTTTTAAATTATGCAGCAATTAATCGCATTCTAAAAAATGTTAATTTTATTAATTGAATTTTAACCATTTTAATTCCAATTCAAATCTCCAACTTTAAAAAAAAAATTAGAAGCAGAGAATTTCTAAATTTCAAATTTTAACGTATTGTATGTATTATATGTATATATTTTTTGTATACGACTTTGATTTATTTTTGTGATAATATTCAAATACGCAATGTTACATCATAAATTGCAATAAATTACCTGTAACTTAAGCGCGGGTTTTTGCTGGAAGGTAAAGTGCGTGGATTCCAATGCAATTTCGCTGAGACGTCGACGTTGTACGAGTCGATTGAGAGATTCGCGAATTTTATCTCCATCGTCGGAATTTCCGAAAAAATGAAAAGTAACTTCGGCCATTGGTCTGTTAAAGGAAACAGTAAAACAGTGACTGAGCACACGAAAGATATTCTTCGCGCGATATAGAGTATATTTTTTTAAATTACTTCTCAAAGTAAAATATATTTTAATTTATTAGGAAGAAAGAGAGAGAGAGAAAGAGAATAATTGATTCAAAATATTATATAATCATCTGAGATCGCAATCCGTTTTATATTTTACGTATAACTATACGTTTTATCCTCGAATGTGTACCTACTCACGTCACGTTCAGGATTTTTAATTCCTCCATGGAAGTGATATTGGAATTCCTCAAGTATTTTGCAAGCTATGAGAAAAGTTTTAATAAATTAAACGAACAAGATATTATCGATTTCGTATAGAGATAGAATAAAATATGAAAGATAGATACAGGAAATAAAAGAGAGTTTTGTTTTTTCTTATATCATATAATATTATCAAATGATTGTATTATACATTTACATTGTTCTTCGACACACCTCAATTGTCGATGTTCATAAAATATAACAAAGATTAGTTTGTTTTCACGACAATTGATAGATATACATTACATACGCTAATTAATATTTTATATCCTACAATCATCGAATAAGTGATTCCGAAAGAAATACCATCTTCGATTGACCATCTTTGTTTTAACAATAACAGATCTGTTTCTCCTCATTTGCCCCTTCCTGCTTTTCATACTCTGCATAGAGCATACTCGAATAGAAATAAGTACTCGTATTTTGGAGGAAGAAGACAGAGGAGAATTCAAAGTATAGAAAGTATTTTCAAACAGTTAAAATATAGCGAGAGCGATCGAATATATCTCGCTTATACATATTTCGATATAAAATGTCCATTATCAGCAGCCTCACTGGTGAGACACACAGGACACATTGCTTGCCGAGTTAAAACTCCCTTCTTCATCCTTTGCGTGAAATATCTTCCTCGATGCAGGAATCTCAGCAAAATACTTCGGCTTGTGAAAGACCGGCCATGAAATCTGGTCCTTTAGTTTCAGCTCTCAAGGACGAGTTTTGGTACTTCACTTCGGCAGCTTTAGAAAATATGACTTGTCGCCGCTTATTAGAGCGCACGACAGATCCGTGCTTCCTGGACACAAGTGCAGTCGTATCGTCTCCTGGGACACGCTTAACACTTCGATTCCAATCTCCCGGCAATAAGCCTCGAGTAGTGTCATCTGAAGGTGACTGGCCGCATCCATCTCAATGTCGAAGGGCACTAGGCAAATGCTCCCTCGGCTGTTGCATCCTCTGGAGGCCAGTTCTCGAAGGGTCGGCAGCATACCGCACGTGATGGTTTGAGGTGTACCATAGCAGCGAGGCGCCTCGCACCACGATGATTTCCCGCTGTAAGTCATCCTCGATCAATCATTTGCGCATCGCTTTATTATTATGTAAGCATGACAGTGTAGAGAATACTTGGAATTGTCACAACAAGTTTTATGAATCTCTATGATGTGTTAATTTGTACATACGCTCATACGTGGAAGACGGTAAAGCATTCCAAGACATTCATAACTTTTAAATTACTTCGGCAATTGCTAAGACAATTTTTATATAATGTCAAGGATATATAAAAGTTCAAGATTAATTCTTTAAGTTTTAGATAACATCAGATAGTGATTTGCAAAGTCAAAAGATAAGAAATCTACTCCTTTTAAGAATTATATCTCCGATAAAATAATTTCTGCGAAATCAAAGATACGGAAATGTGCTGTGAAACTATAATTTGTCAGAACAAAGATCGGAGATAAGTCAAAATTACCTCGTCGTGACTAAGTATTTCTTTATCACTGCTGAGAGAGAACCATGGCAATCATGCTACTCCTCATTCGAGTGTTGTGTGTAAGCCACGTGGAAATCCCATGCAACGAGATCTTTTTTTTGTATAATAATAACTACCTATCGGTCATTGTGGTCTGTGCGTGATAGGACTGTGGTTCCTGGCAGCGAGTCATATCGGTCGGTATCTCTTCTTGCTTTCTGTTTGGCGGTTTAATCCTCAATGAGCCTCTCTTGCACACTTCACTGAATGTGGGAATCTTCGTGGACTCGATAAAGTTCGTCGAACGAATTTTTAGCGTTGTTTTACAGCCGAGCTCTCGTCAACCACTGAATCACTTCTTGCAGTTTTCTCTTTTTCTCCGCTTTCACTAAATTTCCTTACGCAAACTCGTGCAACACTCGCGTAATGTTCTCATACAAGAGCTCTCGGGTAAGCTCTCGTCTGTTCTGACTACGACGTATGACCTGGCAAGTGTGGTGCGCACGGCTTTTATAAAGACCGTCTACCTCCCAGCTACCAGCACTACCTCGTCATTGTCATTCGGGCCGTCCCCTCCACGGTTTCATGGATATTCCATCGCGCCGGTCGCTCATGGCCGGGTATGTACATAACGGGGCTTTTTATCGATATATATACACACCCACGGTGAAATACCGGGAAACCCGAGGAAAAATGTCTGATAAAGAAACGCTAATTGAGTTAGATCCGCTGTATCGAAATTTCGGAGAGAGTAGAATAACACTTTCCTAGAACATAAGCTCTCTGAGAACAGAAAAAAAATTAAGGGAATTAACAAAAAACGAAAACAAATTATAAAAACGAATAATAAAATTAACCAATTGAGTAATAATAAATTGTAAAATTTATATGAATAATTGCAGAAAGGAAAAAAATAACATACACAGACATTAAAACGGAATATCAAAAATAAAAATTTGATTGAATAAAGAATAATTTTATTTGGCAAGAAATTCCGAGATAATTAATTATGATATATCAAAAATATCATACAATGTTGACATTGAATGTGCTGATTCGTAAAGTCTCATATGCATGATTTATTTTTTAAAACTACTGGAATGTTATATTATTTGCATACAGATCGATAAATAATTATGTAGTTTCGTTCTTTATACATGTTGTGTATGTTTAAGGTTTGTCGAAACGTCAGTTGAACGTAAGGTCAAGGTAAAATTATAAAAACATAAGCTTTCGTGTTTTCGTATTTTCCTACATAATTGTTATTGTTTCGATTATAAGTAAGATATGATAAGTAAGATATTATATAAATTATTTAAGTAAACATAAAAACATAGATAGTTAAATCTAAATTTCCCGTTTTACTTCGTATTTATTGCGACTTTTTGAAACTTGCACTGTTAATGCCGACCAATGAATAATCGAAACAAAACAAAATTTTGATTATTATTGATTATTATTGATTTTTGATTTATTATTGGTTCTCATATTAAGAACTGTGTAAAAAATTAATGTTGCTTTTTTACTTTCATAAATTTGTAATTTATTAATATTTGTAATAATAAAAAAATCAGTGTTGATTTCAACGCAATAAATATGTATTAATGATCATTTTATATGTATATTTTATATGTATTTTATATGTATATCAATGAAAAATTATCCAGTAATTTAAGCAGATTTGAAAGCTTACACTTATTGATTATACTTCGTGTTAAACTTTTAATAGGATAAAAAATTCAATGGAATCTACCGAGAACTAGTTGTGTTAGAAAACATAATTACTTAGTAACAGAGCAAACAATTTCCATCGACGATGAGAAACAGCGTTCAGGTCGAGGTGACGCTTTACATCATTTTATATTATCTAGCGATCTCATCATTACATCCTTCTTCGATCTTTGACACGTGTGTTGTTCGCACAGAAAAAAAATTAATTAGATGGTACAGCAACTATAATTTACTACGCGAATTCAACATCGACAGTTAAGAAGATTTGATGGTTTAACAAATCACTGATGTTATTCAGCTGTCAACTTTGTTATTTTAACATAGAAAATTGACTGTCTATATATTATGACTGTAGATTTGCTGAATCAATGAAGTTTTCAGCTGTGTTTTTTTCTGTGTGTAAATCGTCATGATATCGTGTCTAACGAAGTTCATCGAGAGAATTGAAAAGTTCACTGCAAGAGCAACCAAAGTCTAAAGAAAAGAAGTTTTAAAGAAAATACAGGACACTTTTAATACACTTTCGAAATTTAATTGTTAAAATAATTTCGAATTACTTTGTATATGCACTTGAAAAAGAGTTATGAGCATGACTTGTAAAAACTCGTACGTTTTGCAGATATTTAATATCAATATCTTGTTTCATCATCCATAAACATATCTGACGAGGAACAACGCCACGTTGACTGACCGTTGCGATTATTTCGGTCAATAAACTTTATTTTGATAGATCCACAGTACCAAGCGTACTACTCTCAATCGATTATACGTATTCGCATTATATTAATAATAGTATAGTATAGTATATGCACTTTGTGAAGATGATGCAACTCACATGGATGCTTTATTCCATCATATTTCATCATCCATTTAATTTTTACGATAACGAAGGATTAACAAAATCCATCTGGCGAAGTATACATCGATCGGGAAACTTTCTGATAAACGTCACATGGCGCTATTAATATTGTGACGTAAAATTCTACATTGTCGTCTAAAAAAACTATATATAACGTAATTCAGAATAAAATAAAACTTTCAAATAGTAAAGTTATAAACGTATAAAATGATAGTAGAATAGTGAAGTATCGAAATTACTAAAAAGATATCAATTTTATTGTTCGTATTTCTTTTTAAAGTGCTTAATAATTAACGCTTTTAAAGTTATTACATTAGTAATATGTTCTTTTATAAAATCTTGAATATACTATAAATCTTAAATAAACTAAAATGTAAATAAATAACTATTGTTATATATGATTATTTACGTGATAATCTTTTAAGCCTATTTTTCAAGATTTTATAAAAAAACATATTATTAATGTAATAACTTTAAAAGTTAATTATAAAGCACTTCAAAAAGAAACAGAAAATTACAACAAAAAGTTGATATAAAAAAGAATGGGAGATATATAATCAAACACTGAATGTAGTGTTCTATTATGTAATAATAATTCCAGAGAAATGGTTATATGAATTCTGCGCTTGCCTCTATTTTGGTCGTGTAAAGATCGCAAAAACTGAAGGTTTACTCTTGTAATCATTTATTGCATCGGTCATCCTTTTTGTGTTAACATAATTGAGCTGCTAATATTGCCATAAAAAAGAAAGAAACAGAATGAATAATGCATATTGCGCAATAGACGCGGTGATATAACAAGATTATAACGAAGATTACATCAGTTCAGAAAATGTTTTTGTAATTAATTTGGAAAAATAATATTTGCATAATAATATAATTTATTAAAAGAAATTATTCTTAAAAGTTAATAAATTATCCTATAGTGCATAGCAGTATTATATAAATGACATTTCAATCATTCTAGAACTAATATTTACAATAAAATGCAAAATATTTTTTAATTCTAAATTGTTTCCCTGATAATTTTTAGATTTTTATTCTGAGAAGACAATTTTTTTAAAAAGATAATTTAAAATGAAGTCATTCTCAAAGATTCTAAAAATATTTTCCGATTGAAATTATATAATTGACCACGAAGTATTAAAATCGTTCTTATAAAATATTATAACTAAAATCGTTATAATGGATTGCTAAACTTACCTATTTTTTATTACGAAATGAAATGTCAATTAAAAATTTCACAAGTGATTTTTTTTTCATATCTCTAGGTGATAAATGCGATATATTTTATAAGTGAAGGACTGAGGAGAAATCCCAAAATATCTTGGACACACGTTACTGTTTTTTAATAGAATATCTTTCTTCAAACAAGATATAACTTGAACTATTTTTGTGATTATAGGAGCATTCTGCTATCGTTTATAGCTTTTCCTCATTGCTCCTGTAAGTTACGAATGCTATTTGCGCAAATGCAAATTTCTCTGGGGAATAACTGCAACGTCGACACAACTGCATACTTATTGAAACAAAATAAGATATTCATGTTTAACACGAAATATTTTGAAAATACTTTTTTATTATCTTCTCATAATGCTATCAATGCTTTATGATATAAAATTTTCAGAAGATGCAGAAGTTTTTGAAATAAATGACGGACAAAATATTTTCTATATTCAAGATCTTCAAGTTAGACACAACTTAACTAGTTAATAATCTTATCGCGGACGTGAAGTGAACCATATCGTTATTGCGATATATCTCTGAAAAATATCGCTTATCGTTATATGTCTTGAAAGATAATCGGTGTCGTTATTGAAAAACGGTAGTAAGTAATGTTTTTTCTTTTCTAATCTTTGATTTTGTAAAACTGATTTGATTTCTAAATATATTTTTAATAATTTTCCTCGGAAGTTATACATGATACATTATATGAACGATCGATAATGCATTTTTTTCAGGTTTCGAAAATTATCAGAAGAAATATGTGTTTGAAGATGTTGCTTTTTACACGAAAATTTTCAAAGAGCACAAAGGAAGTATGGGAAAGATTCCTGCGTAATAGTCATAGAACATCGCTTAAAAGATTTATCCAGAATCATCGCGACGTGACAAATGTGATCTTAAAAAACACTGAAATGACTCGCAATCATCTGACTCCGGAACTAAAATTATTCCTACTAACAGAGAATTGTCCTTTATATCACGAGCCATTCATTGATAAATATACAAATGGAATATTTGATTCCTTGACCAGAAATGTATTCCAAGATCCATTTTGGTCTATTTATTGGCCTGGAGGCCAAGTACTTGCGAGATTCATTCTGGATGAAAAGGAAAGAATTTTAGGCAGCATGACACAAAATGTGAAAAAAGATACAATAAGAATACTGGATTTGGGTGCGGGATGCGGCGCTGCGGCAATAGCTGCAAAATTAATGAATGAAACGTGCAAAATTGTTGCAAATGACATCAGTAAAGGTTAGTATGTATAATACGAATAATACGATTATTAATTTAAATGAAAATATGTGGCTATAAGACTGTTCTATTCTTGAACAAATTAAAAAATTGATATTAAAAATGCATTCTTAATATACACAAATATAAATTTTATTATAAATAACTATAATAATTATTATAAAAAACTCTATAATTAAATTTATAAATCTCTTCTTAAATATAAAATATAATCTTATCTTAAGATTGCAATTAATGAGATGGCCTCTAGATTTCTCTTAATTAATTATTTAAAATAATTATAACTTGTTATATTTATTCAAGAAATGTAATTTTTTGTTATTTAAAAAATGTAAAAATAAAGTCATAAATTTGAGACTCTCTGTATTCAATACGCTCGACACGCTACATACGCTCGACGTTTAATTATAATGCCCTTGACTGATAACAACTGATAACACAATAGAGATAGAATACATACGAAAAAAATGGCAAATGTGAAAATGTTCCAATAAGATAAATTTATTAATCTGAAAAAATGTAAAATCGAGATATCTAAGAGTCATCGATGTTGCAATTCTTATGATATTATAGTAAATGTAATAATCATATGTTTCAATGATATAATTGATATAGCATATTTCAATTTTTCAAAATTCTGTAGATAGAATAAATATAACTATCTTAATTTTAAAATAATTAATAAAAAAAAGTAAATTATTTCTGGAAAAAATATTACATAATAAATAGATGTTTAATTGGTTAATAATCATACAAAGTTGCAAA
Organism: Atta cephalotes; assembly: GCF_000143395.1. Taxonomy (NCBI): domain Eukaryota; kingdom Metazoa; phylum Arthropoda; class Insecta; order Hymenoptera; family Formicidae; genus Atta; species Atta cephalotes. Next base: position 416,135 of record NW_012130151.1, read on the forward strand.
AGATTGTACAACAATTCGTAAACCTTTCAAGATAAATATCGTGTTACACATAACGTAACAATATTGCGTTTGCTTGATATTGCGTTTGCTTGATTCCTCGAAATGACGAAAAATGTGTCGAATTTTCGAAGAGAACTTTCGTTTCGAATAATGTTCTTCGAACATCAGAATTCGAAGAAGGAGAGAAAGAGGATCCGTGTTGTTCGAGGAATGGTTCGTCGCAATTACGACTCAGGCCAAGACTAAGAGAGCAAAGAAACACATGCCAATGGCGTAATATTAAATGGATTACTTTACAAAGACCTTGTTAATTAATAGTCTTTAAACAAAGCGTTTCTTTGTTTTACAGCAGAAAAAAAGTACAATGGAATGTCGAATTTGAACTTCCTGTATATTTATATCAAATTTTTTTAAATATCTATAAAGCTCCTATGAAATTTTCTTCTTTTCTGGGAAAAGGGCCTTTGAAGAATTCTCTCGTAACGGAATTTCCCAAGTACTTTGTAACGATTGTGTCTCGCGAGTTACACCATTGAGGCGAGGAATGTCAACAGCTAAGAGGAAAACGCATGATTAAAGATCCAAAGGAAGACTCAAAAGATTTCCTTTGACGTCACTCGTATCTGTATGAGTTTATCTATCAATGAATAGATGTATATACATTAACACAGATAATTGGCTTGAATCCATACGCAGATAAGACCGGATTCCATGGGCATGATTTAAAAAAAAACATCCGAATGTATCCGCCCGTTTCGTCGTCCGCGTGCCTGTCGTGCCTTTGCATCGTATTGCACGAGGAAAACAATGCTGATAGTAATTGATACTAACTGTCGCGTTTCATATTGCGCACAATACGTAGAATTAATGCCCTCGAGAGCACTTCTATCAATGATTAATTCGCGCTGGAGATCCTCCCTTATGACGTATGTTTCTTCGCTGATTGAGCTTCCGTAGATTATCACGAAAGTCACTGATACGTTATTTCTTGACGCAATTATTGCGCATTAGAAAAAGCAGAATAACTCACATAACGTCTGCAAATCTGGCGATATTTTGATATTTTATTTTATCAATAGTATTGTTTCCATTTTTGTATTCTTTCAGAGAGTTCAGAATTAAAATCAAAATTGCTAATTAAATAATAATTTGAAATCTTATATGATATAATTGATATGCTATTTCAAATAAAAAAGTTACGTTGTGCCTTGAGAATCGACCAGGTGAAGGAATTAGAATGTGGGACACAGAGTGGACTTCCCCAGATTTTACATAGGTATAAAGAGGAAGGAATTTTACCTTTCGTGCGTCAAAGAAAGGCTGCCAATTCACACTATTGCATTTGTATAGCATACTAACCAATAAATTTTACTTTCTAATAGATCAACGAAAATTTGAATATTATTCACTCATTGAAAATAGAATCGAAATAAATTTTCGATATAATTATTGAGAAAGTGCAATACTGAGATTACTGAGTATAATATTGCATCATAAATCATATTAATCTAATTTTAATTGAATACGTATTTTGGAATCCAATCTGATAAAAGAAAGAATATAAATCATAGAAATCATTGCATTAAAAATGTTTTCTATTAAATTTTCATTTCATAGAAAACGAAGAAAAAGCTTTCAGTGGAAATGTATATCACGATTTCCGATATCACATTCGTTTCTCATGAACTTTAAAATTCACAGAATGTAATTATTTCGTTGCTGGCATAGTATTTTATAATATTAATTTAGCATGCTTTTGGCTTGAATCGATAGGTGTCAAGGACGTCATATATACTACGTCATATATACTATAAAGACATATGTGGTCTCCGTTCCAAACTATTTATGAACAAATCAATTGACGCAAGTGACAAAAACTCAGTGACATAATATGACAGATATTGATATCAATGTCCAGGAATTTTACTTTCTCTTGATTATCTTCGGAGTGCCATTCAACTGCAATGATAAAGATAGTTCAATGATCTTATCTTTGTATATTATCGAGTAAATTATTTTTTTTAGATAATGTACAATAAATAATCTTATGGATTCTATTTGTCTTAATTACTTTGATTATGAGCATGTAAGATTGCTTTTCAACAAAAAATAATAAATGTTAAATTCATAATTTTTTAAAGCAATTAATACAAGCTCTCAAATTATCAAATAAATGGAAATAGTTTCTATGAATATCTGTTGATGATTAAATCAAAATATGTTTTCAACAATACATTATTAATTTTTATATATAAAATAAAAACATAAAAAATACATAATAATTTTTAATGACAACTATCAGTCAATGATTTCTAAAAACTATTTTCATATTTTTGAAGACTCTGTTAAAACTACTCTGTTAAATAATTAAGTAAATAGCAATTTCTATAACAAGTGTAAAAACGTGAGTGATATTCATAAGAAATCTATTTATAGAGTATATGACTCAGAGTTAGTTATACGATAATGATAACTCTATGCATGATACGGTCAATTACCTATGAAAGAATGTTTTTTTATTATATCGCAAAATGGGTGTAACATTAATGATGTTTTGTTAAATAATTAAATAATTAAGAAAAAAACTATTAATATAATTTAAAAAGTTATTAAAATATAGATATAACATCTAAAAAATATATAATCAGAGTATCAAGATTGAACAAAACATATATGCAATATTAATTGCCATTGATTCTCGATTGGTAATAAAATTTTCAATCTTCGTTCATAAAAAGAGTTTTCGAACTTCATACAAATTTATTTATTGCTCCGAATTATATAAAAATAAAAAAAATTTTTACATTCCTGTGAAAGTTTTAATTACGAGTTGTTATCATCATGGAAGTTGAATTCTATTTTATTTTTTACAAATTTTTAAATTTATCTATCAGAATTCACAATCAAAAAATTAATTGTGCCAACATTGTTGGTGCACAGGTAACAGGATCAAAACAGGATTTTTAATTTTGCGATATTGTATTAAATATTTTTTGTAAAATATTAAAATCATTGAAATTAAATTATCAATATACTGAGATTTATTAATATCTAATAAAATGTAAAACATATGTTAAAAACTAATAAAATAGAATATATTCCTTTGATTTCAGTCGCCTGCATAGCTATTGCGATGAATGCAATATTAAACAATGTGGACATTGAAGTGTTGTGTGAAAACTTGTTACAAAAACCATTAGAAAATTCATACGACGTGATTTTTGTAGGTGATTTATTATATGACGAAGAAATAGCGAACACTTTAGTGACTTGGTTGGGAGACGCACGTGAACGAGGTGCACAAATTTATCTAGGAGATCCAGGAAGGCACGGATTAAATGAAACTTTCAGAAAACGACTGAAATTGATTCGACGATATTCCTTGCTTGAAAATATCAAGAAGGAAAATCACGGTTACGATATGGCCATTGTGTGGGAATTTAATCAAACTTGAACAACTCTGAAATTATATTCAGGATAAGAAACATTCTAAAGTTCGTCAAAGTTATTTTAATAAAAGAATTTCAACTTTTCTTAATTAAATAATATTTAGCATAGGTTCAAAATATACCATCATAAAATAAATTATTTATTTTTCATTAAATATTTGTCTTGGCCTTGAAATAACCTTCAAAATCTTATAAAAAATCTTATACAATTGAAAATTTCTTATGAACAATCATTTTAATCATTTTATAAACACGTATGTTATAAGTTAATTTTTAGATAATATGCTCATATTATTTTACTCTGACGCACATTCGAATATTTCTGCATTGTTACAAAATAAACTTTAAATTGGATTTAAATCGCAATAAATTGACCGCTTCTTCACTTATATGGATTATATTGTAAGTAATGTGTTTGTTCGGACGTCAGCATAAATTGACGCAAATGTACCAAAATCATTACGACATATAATTGTCATATAGTTGCGTATATAACAATCGCAAATTGATATATACCACTCATCACAGCGATGCTGTGTCCGTGCTTACGTTAAACCACGACATAAATGCTTCATACGGAGAATTCTTTGTAATATTTCCAACAATTTTCGAAACTATTCGCGCACGCACGTGCTATTTTAAGAACAGAAAATCCTATTTCATTATATAATCCATTTATGCATATCTTGTTTTCATATAAACTCTCGCAAGTACATGCGTCAAACCGTACGTGATTATTCTTATATTTTTCATATTTTTATCGCAAATATTTTACGAAGCGTGTCATCTCATCGAACAAAATCTATATTATTTTAGGAAACGATTGTTAGGTAGTTCAAACATTTTTCTTAACAAAAAAAACCAATAAAAAACAATAACAAACCGAATGCAACATATTTCTGATTCTCCTTCACTTACCTGCTTGCTAACAAATGATTCCATACTTCCGTGTTGCGATATCAGACCCGTGCGGAGAGACGTAACGTTCGACAACTTGATTCTGCATTCATACCTTGATCGATCTATGAATACAAAGTCCATGTGTTACATAGGATGTTTCAAGTTTGTCGCATTTTCTTTCAATTACAAATTCTTTGCTCTCTTAATTTCGAATATATTTAAGCTCAATCAAAATGAGAAAATGATAATGCTTTAATTAGACGTACAACTTCAGATAATAACTATTATAACTATTATAACTATCAGATAACTAATATTAAGTAAAATCCTTTTTTCATTTATATTAAGTAAAGTTCTCTTTTTCATTTCGATAAATTTATTTTTAATATACTTTAAAATACTTAAGCTTAATTATAAAGCTATTTAATATTATATATTAAATAAGATTGTTTAAGGAAAATCTAGTCAACATTGAGTAGAAAATCCAGAGCTAAAAGAATCTATGCTACAAAGATTTGCAATATATAAAAACTATATAAAGAATATATAAAAAGAAAAACGTATTGTTTTGCAATAAATAATTAGATGTATAAAACATTAAAACTTACTGTTGTATATCTTCGTGCCATCTTTACAAGTACACGGCTGCTCTTGCTCGTTGACAGGACACTGCAGTATGCAATTCTCCAAAGCGCATTCTGTAAAATGATATATAACTAATCAATTCTGAAATTTCAAAGATTTTTATGTTCTCATACACTTCATTTGTACTTTATTTAGTCTTCTCGTTAACACATGAAGAATATAATATGAATAGGCTCTTGGAACATAAATTCAAACATATACTAAAAAAAAGAGAACTATTAGAGCGCTAGTTATGATTTGTGTGACTGGGATTGATGAAGCAATTAAACATATAAAACAATTAAAACGGATTAAATAACAAATCTAATTGAATCGTAATCAAACAGTAAAACATTACCAGTGTCTGATGTATCTAAAAGACGAGTTTCGCAATTGTGTCCAACGTAATCATCCGGACAATCGCAGTGCATTGCTTCTGCTCCAGTTTGTCTACAATAAACAAATAATTATTCATTCAATAAGTTACCTCAGGAAAAATTTTAATTACTCTTACTATATTAAATATTATATATAATTTATTTATTATAATTCATATTTTTATAAAATATTTTTATTTTACAATTTCATATATAATATTCTATAATTCTTTATATTATTATGCAAATTAAAAGCTTTCGCTTTCTATAAAAAAAAAATTAAGCTGTTTAATTATGCGATAATGTAAATGAACTAAAAAATAATGGCATATTTAATATCGCAATAAATATTTAATTAATAAATAAATTAAAAATTAATAATAAATAAATATTTAATTAATTAATAAAATATTTATACAAATGTTTAAATATTAATTCTATTATACATTATAAAGATATTTGTATAAAGTTCGTTTTACATAAATATGAGATTTTTTATGTTTATAAATAAATATTTTTTACTACTTGCATAAAAATAATCCTTTTTAAATATATTGTTGTACTGTGATAAGTATACCTGCATGTAGCTTCATTTTGACAAACTGGAATATTTTCATCGTTAAAACACAATGGACCTTCGTTGCAGCTCCTTCCATTGAAACCATCGAAACAATCGCACCAGAAAGACCTGCAAAAGAAAAAAACATAATACAAGAAAACTCTGTGTTTTTACAATGAATAAATCGTGAAAAATTATGATTCATAGCAGGAAGACTTGTAATTCTACAGCAATTTTTTTTTGTAAATATTTAATTTCTTGTGTATTTATCTTTGAAGGTATAAGTTTCTAGAAGTTTTTGCTGTGAATTTTAAGGATAGCGATAGTTTACTAATAGCGAATTAAAAAGTTTATATTAAAAATTTATATTCTTTAAAAAAAATGATTTTTTCCTTATATTTGTTAATAAAAGAAATATTAAATAATTTGTTTTAGATTTCCATCATTTCTATTTATTATTAAATATTTATTATTAAATTTTATTATTAAATAATAAAATATTCTTTTTACAATTAAAAATATAATTAAAATAAAATAACTTTTACAAAAAGTTTAAAATTATTTGAAAATTATTTTAGATGAATAATTGCAAAAATTGTATTTTCAGTTTTCTCAAGGAAAGTACATTATATGTACATTATACATTTACATTTTAGCCAATTTATTTTGAGCTTTTTTAATTAATGAAATTTCTAAAATAATCTTCTATTGTGACTATATTCTCATATATTAAATAAAAAATTGTTTTCCAACTACAATACACATGCGAATACGCCTTGTAAGTTTAAATAATAATAATATAAATATAATATTAATATACAAATAATATACATATTTATAAAAGAGGATAAATATCGCAAAAACGAATATAATTTCAGATACAATAAAATTAATAGTATAACAAAAATAAATAATTATAAAAAGGTAAAACGCAAATAATGTACAATTATAATTTAAAAAACTATATATAATACATAAATATACAAATGAAAAATATATAAATAAAATAATATTCAAATATATAAATGATAAACGAATAACTCTCGATTGTTTATTTTTTAATTTATTAAAAATTAATATTACTTATTTTTATCTACAATAGATGCAAATATGCAGCATGAAATGTCAGAATAATATATTTTGATGTATAATAATTAATAACTTACGTGTAATCTGTAGAGACGAGACAGTTACCAGCGAAGGAGCAGTCGCGTATGGTGCAAGACTCGGGATTTGGATGTTCTTCAGTCATTTCGTAAGTCACATTGAATCCATATACGTCGAGCAGATCATTCAATACCCTTACGTGATTACCTTCGAGTCGATCGAGCTCGAATTCGACTACCAAAAACGGCCTGAACGTTCTCAAACGTTGATACTCGAAGACATTACCCTCGGTTACCTCCTTAACTAGGGCCGCACCAAAGTTCATGGTCTCGGACTCATAGTATGCGTATTCAGTGAAGCGGAGCCCCTTGTAGACATAGAGCTGCGTCAGGTAGACGACGATAGAACTGTTGGTCGACGGGATGTCGGACACGTCAATTACCCAACGACACTTGATTGGAATCGGAAAGGGTCCGGGGAAATTCGGCGTGTGTATGACGCCTCTAGGACCTGCTAAATGACTACCGCAGAACGAGTCAAAGTTCATGATGACATCCGGCAAATTGAAGCAGAAGAGACACAGAAGAAAAACACTTGACACAGTAATCTTCATCTTCATTTTTCAAATCTATAGAAAAAGAAAAATATCAAAATTAATATTAATCAATTAGTAAAATTAATTGATACATTAGAAAAGATTATAGATTTATATTTTGAGTTCTTAAGAGCTTTAAAAAAGGCTGCAAGCCAAAACTGCTATGAATATTTTGCATTTATGAATATTTCATGCATTTATATTTGGTGCAGTAAAGAGAATATCGTGTGCATACGATATTCTTCAGTTTAGTTTCACCAATGTGACATTTAACATTATTCTTAGTTTAATTTACTTTTAATTTTTTTCTCATTTTAAGAATTAGAGAAAAACGTAAATAGTAAATTAAACCGAGATTATATATATAAAGTTAATCATTGGAACTGAAACTAATTTTTAAAACTGGAAAAAGATGAGTTAATTGAACCAAGATTAAAATTAAATTACATTGTGATAGAAACGGGCATTAAACTCGGTTCTCCACTAATCTTTTTTTAATTTTAAGAATTAAAAAACGAAGAGTAAATTAAAGTTAATCGAGATTAAAGTTAATTTTACATTGGTGGAACTAGATCTTAAATTTCGTATTTGTAATATTTTTAAAAACTCATATATATTGTATAACTTATAAATATGTTTACAATATTTAGATAATTTCTTGGTGAATAAAAAATAAACAGAAATAATTGGCATAGAATTGTGTGCGCGCGCGCGTATATAATATAAACTTATTATAACATTCATGAAAATTTGTAATTCACGATATTCTTAAAAAATTTTTTGTTAAATGAAATTTGTAGCAGAAATCAATTTGTTTCGAAATATGTAGTGAATTGGCTATGATGACCTAGATGATGTCCGCGTAAACACGTTGGCGATGCGACATCTTCCTCACCTTAACTACGGCTCGAGCGGGGCGTTATCGCGACACTTCTAAGTGAACGATCGCCCGAATTTTTCTTTAATTTTGTTCAATCGGTTATCATTCGCTGGGTTTCTGTCCACCTCGACGATTTCCCAGCATGATGATATCAATATCCCCTCGCGCAGGAATCAGGGATGTTGCGCTCGGTCAGGCTTACCCGCGAACCGAATACCGCGCAAAAGCGCGAATCTTGGGGGGATGTCCAACGCATCACGAATTTCTCGATCTCGACTACATCATGGACTATAATCGAGAGATTTGCGAGGAAAGCGATTCACTGGACAATTTCGATGAAAGGATCGACGATAAGAATGATGAGATGAGCGAACGAACGGTAGATACACTTTGATATACCTCGACACGACCTTGTGCTCTGATACTGATTACTGATCTTCCTTGCCCACCCTCTCTTATCACAGATGCGCGACGTCGCGCGATCTGTCGGGCTGCTATAGGGCTGTTGGCGCTGGTCCATCCCCCTCTCCTCCATCCCCCAATCAACCCTAATCTGTCCGTGCGCATCCATCCCACATAGATTAAACCGTGGCCTACATGTGTATCGACGCGGAAGTATTGGTCAAATTGTCAAAATTCGATTGGGGTTCAAGTTCAGTATGAAAATCTTGACGCTGTCAAATATAAATTAACCGATGTCAAAAGTTGCGATTTCAATTGGCCGCGTTCAATAGAATATTTATTTTCGAACTGTTTGAGGTTTTTTTCGCATTGGCTGAATTGTATAACTTAAATTTTAAGTTATACAGTTAAGATTTAAAGGAATATCTTATCTCAGCGAAGAAAACTTTCAACAGTTGCGAGATAAATTTCGATTGACGCGGTCAATGTAGAGATCACGGCTTGACATCGGATCTAATTAATACCGAAAGCATGATTTTCCAAAGTGAATTAGAAATTTTCTTATTTTTACGATCCTAGCTTTCTTCGATCCTTTAATTAGATCTGTTCTTTATCGATGACTTTCTGAATTATATTTGCTTCATCTTAATTTATTCAATCCAAGTCTTAGCGCTGCCAATTATGAAATAATATAGGCTGTGTTCCAAGTTTATAGCGCTGAAAATCTATAGTTTACATTATGTATATATTCTTAGCATTGACAGTAATTTTAGAATACAGATGTAGACAACTTCTGAAACTTCTGACACGATTGCGATACTTGCGATCTAATTAATATCAAAAGCGTGATCTTCTAAAATGGAGATTAAATGTGTTTTTATTTTTATAATCTTATCTTTTTTCGATTCCTTAATTTCTGTTGATTCATTTTGAATCTATAAAGTCGATTTTGGAAAATAGTTTTTAAAGAATATTAAATTTAATTCTTGACACAGATATTTTATAGGAGAGATATTATATAAATAAAAGATCGTATATAATAAAATTATGAGACTTTAATCTTTTTAATAATTTTATCCCTAAATATTCCAATTATACATGTACAATTCTATGTCTTATTTCTATTCATTATGCAAAGTAGGAGATTAAAAGAAAAGTTTTGTAGGAACAATAGATAACTCGAAACTGAAAAGATCGTATATCAATTGATTCATCGTTAGCCGCATAAAAAGTATATCAATAATGGTTAACTAGTGCCATAAGATACGAAATGCGATAGAAATTAATTTTGAAAATTCACTCGGGATATAGAGCTCGTGTAAATTACGTAAGTCCAAACGAACGCATACGCGAGAGAAACAAAAACATTGTAAATTCATTGCGTAATAAAAATGTATGTATTTCTTTAAATAAGAATAATATATAACGATTATTTGCTTACAATTTTCGATTGTAATTCATATACAATTTTATTGAGAAAGGCAACGGTAACTGTCCTATCTTTTCCTTCATGTAAACGGCAAACGCCTTACTATCTGTATAGTGTGCGACAATTACTTTTTTGCCAGTATTAGAGCCGACTTGCCATTTCGGCTTGCAGCACACATCGCTGCACGATTTATAAATCGCTATCTCAGGTAAATCTACGTCCATCGCGTCGCCCGCGTCCGTAGTATCAGTGATGTCAGAATCAGAGTGATTAGTATTCGAACTGGAGCTACTTTCATCATTGCTGAAATTTGCATCATCCACTATACCGCTGTCCGTTTTTTCGCGCTTCGCGATTTTTTTGCGTTGCATGAAAACGTTCTCTTGCTCGCCATCACTGTCGCTATCGCTATCGCTCATGTTAGAATACGCGGCCACGCTGGATTTTTCCGCGTTTCTTTTACTCCGTTCCTCCGCTCCGTTGTTATTGTCGTTCGTATCTGTGCCTACAGAGGAACTGTGACCCGCACTCGTATCATCCATACCCATATTTGAAACGGGGCTTTTCACGTTAGATTTCCGCCTCTGCTGACGTACAGGGAAATCCGTATTCACACCGATATCTCGAGTCTCGTGGGTATTGTCCAAAACCCGTTGAATCTCTCTATCTTCACCGTTTTGATTCGGTTGCACGACCGCCCGTACCAATTGCAAGCTCGTCGTGATAGCTTCCCCAGGTTGAACGTCAGCGAGACGCGCATTTAATAAGAAACGCGCTCGCCCGGCGAGTTCTTCCTCATCATCAGTAAAATCGTCAGAGTCAAAAATAGGTATTACAAAACGTCTGAGGGTATCTTGTTGCTCAGTCTGCCTTTGGTGTATTGGTGCTACAGGCTTCACAGTCTCTAGTTCGGGGTGTTCGTTCCAGATATTGTGACGTAGATGATGTCGGATTCTACCACGACACAGCTCTTGCAGAGATAAGGGATTGTACTCCGCTGCAATATAGAATTTCGAATACAGTATAAATTATAGCGTAATCTCATAATAGCGTAAATTGTCGTATAAACATAAATAAAATATTTGTTTATGATATATACATACGTAGATGAAACAAATTGTGTTCTGAGGACGGAGGTACGACTAGAGTCGCGAACGATACGGGAAGCATTGTGTTCTGCAACCATGTATTCTCATCCACTCTTTGCAAACGTAGCAATTCATCCTTGTAAGGCATTACTAATATACCTCCAACGCGTACGAATTGCTTAATAAATGCCTCGTGACTTTCAGGACACGCTGCACCACAATATACTCTATCATATTGTCTACCTGGTATGAGGCTAAGACAATTTCCTGTTGAATATTATTATTATGTAACATTTGATGTAAAACCATTGTCATCTTGTTAACATTCAAAAAAATTATTTTACCTTGTATAAATACAGGTTCACAGAAATCAAACTCATTTAAAGCTAATGACGTTTCCTTGAATTCCTCCAATCTTTTGTACGCGTAACTTAAACAATCTTCGTGCAACTCAATTCCATGATTTATTCCATGTTGTTCTGAAAAAGGTATAAAAGATATACATATTCGATATTATTTTTTAAAACAGCAATTTTCTTACTTATTAACAATCCTGCCATTGTGCTGAGGTAACCAGTACCCGACCCAAGATTCAGAAAGCTTAAGCCAGGTTCTAAACTTAGTCCTTCCAATACTTCACTATATATACAGGGAGCTGATAAATGTATATTTTCATGTTTCCAAGCTAAATCCTTATAAGCGCCTTCTCGATATTCAGGCAAAACATAGTTTGCTCTATCTACAGCCCTAAAAACTTGTTCCACCTTCTTCGTTCTGATATATCCCGATCCCATTAAATTATCCACTAATTCATCATTGTCTTGCCCACAGCTTACAGCACCTCCCATGTTTATTTAAATATTAAGTATTCTGTAACAAATAAGTATATATTAATTTATTACATTATACAATTAGAAAAAAACAAGAGTTTATATATAAAATACAAAATGATTTGTTTGTAAACAAATCTAAAAATATTTAGATTCGTATAGATCAATAAGAGTAATATTCCCTAGACCCATCTTTTGTCACTGTATTAGACTATATTAAAACTTTCTATCTTGCTTATATCAAACTTCAAATACATATTAATTTCGAGTATGACAAATGTATGTACATTAATTTAATCACAAAGGACTTAACTCACAATATTAAGTTACTTAAATATTTTTCTTATCCAAATATTAATCATTGATTTAAATGACACTTTTTGAATCTTTCTACAGAATATTTAATAATAAGATTCATAATAGATTATTTGACTTACTTTAATAATTAAGAATGATTTTTGAAGAAAATAAAATTTCGTTATCCTTATTCTTTTGATAAAACAATGTTTAATTCCTTGATGCAATGATATCAAACTTATTTCTTTGTTATTTTGTAAATTATTTTTAAATAAAATATTCATAAGTAGATATCATTAAAATCTAAGATGTTGATAGTTTATTAAAGAAAATTATGATTAAACTAAATGTAAATAAAACAATAGATAAGCAAAAGAACACTGACACAACTGGCTCAAAAATCTTTGCTTAGAATATTTGCTACAACAAAGCAAATAATAAGCAAATAAATAAATTAATTAATTAATATTTATTTTTCAAAATCAGCAATAAAAAATTTATATTTATAATTATATTAACATTCATACACAAAAAAATATTGACTCAGAAGTAATTGATTCTGACTGAAGTAGAATTAATTTATGATGAGTTATGTAGAAATTATTTAAATATTTTCTATAGTTTATGCAATATTGATTAGTTGTTATATTAGTTACATTAGTTATTCACAGTGTATTTTCCAAATATTGAAAGACAATATGGAGAAGCAGTTTTGAGATATTGCCTTAAAAATAACTTACTAGATCAAAGTACATATAAAGTTTTACCTACAAATATATAAATATATAATGTAAAAATTTACTCATAATATCAATTGAATAAAAATTACTCATGACAATTTGTTGATGCAACCAACGACGTCGCGACCTTCCACACTTATTTTAAAATAACGGACAGTAATAATCCACGATCTGTGATGCAGAAGATACGCAATATAAACTTATATTTATTTACGATAACATTGCATCTCACCTCTTACTCTATCTCTCTTTAATCCTTCTCTCCTTCTCCCGTCCCTCTCACTTACTCTCTCTTACTCGAGCGAATCTGCAAACACGATCATTTAACAGATCGGTGAAATCACTGATTTCACTAATAGGTTCGAAAATTATCTGCTAACGTGCATGCTTTACGATTTTCTAATAGCAGTGTCGCGCTAATGCGTTATATGAGCACAATGCGTAACGTTAAAGCTGCGTGACGACATGTTAACGAATTGCGACACTGATCGAGGATTTACAGATCAGACTTACCAAATCAAAACACAATTTGATATCTCTGACGATGACAGCGGATTAGTGGAGATGAGCTGATAAAACGGAAAGATCTGTTCGGCGCCGTTACCTCAATGACAACGTTATGCGTCGGCATATTACAACATTGACGACGCGACACGACGTACTGCCACGGTATGAATACTCCACGGCGGCACTTATGTTTTCCTTTCCTTTTTTTCACAACACGGAAGAGTTCATCAAGTCCATCAGCTGATACTAAACATGCCAAGCCAAGCGTAGGTCTCAACGTTCTTGCGTCCTACGCTATTGGGACCAAATCATAGGGTGCGTTCAAGCCGGACAAAGAGACTAGCCTGCTCGTCGATTGAATGTGAATGGTTAAATTTATAAGTGATAGGTTATAGTGCTGTGATCAAAGTCTCGCTACAAATGCTTTAAAGCATTTGATGGACCAATTAGAAAAAAGAATTTTACAAACTGACCAGTTAAAAACCGCTTCAAAGCGTTTGCAGCATCGCGTTGACCGTACTCGTAATCAATCATTTGCTTGATGAGCAGGCTAGCCAATGGCTGCATTCAGCAGATTCCGTTGAGTGAATTAACGTCGATCGATGTTGAATTAACATCGATTTGACATCGAGCAACGATTTGACGTTGAGCAATCAATCATTTCTGGCTGAGCCGGAAAATCAGTTTACTTCCAATGTGTTTACAGCTCTACAGTCTACTGCTGTTTATTATAGATGACGCTTAAAGCTTGCATTTTAAAATCAACGCTTCAGATTGGCTGTCGTAACAAACTTATGATTGGCTTGCGTCTAGAGCCGATTTGTTGCGACAGCCAATCTGAAACTTGCATTTTGAAATCAATGCTTCATATTGTCGCAACAAATTTACGATCAGCGTGCAACTAATGTAGAATGGCTTAATATAGAATGAGCTTAAAAAAAATAAAATCTCACCCGCCCCGCAACAGTTGAATCTGCTGAACGCGACCGCTTTGTCAACTGAACGCGCCTATTGACATTGATTACGTTTTTTAAGTTAACAAAGCAGCTAGGGTCCAGTTTCACAATTAACTCTTAACCGAGATTCAACTTTTTCATTATCTCTTTCTAATGCTCTAGAATTGGAAAGAGATGAGAAATAAGTTAAATCTCGGTTAAAAATTAACTATAAGTGAAATTGGACCTAGATCTGTTCGCTGAGTAATTAAATATGATTGGTTGGATCCACAGGTAAGAACTAATCATGTTCATTCGATCGGCAAGCATGTCTAGTCGCTTTAAATGGTTGCACCAACGTATTTTAATTTTAAACTTAAAACTCTCTCTTTGTCTCTTTTCGGTTAAAACGAGATAGAGAGTTTTAAGATTCGTAAAATTCGTTTAAAATCAAAGTAACTTTGATGCAACCGGGCCTTAGTCCTGATCTACAATAGGTGTTTTAAGCCTTAAGTCGTAAGAAATTGACTAATTAGTCCGAATCTACAATAGATTTTTAAGCCTTAAGAAATGGACAAATCACAATCGATTATTCTCGCATTCGAACTGTAATCGAACTATCCGGATCTACTAGATAGATGTTTTAAGCCTTAAGCCGTAAGAAATTGACTAACTACAGTCGAATACGAGGAGAATTGATTGCGATTACTTAAATTAATTTTATATACACATTTTATACTGTAATTATAATTGTATGTCAATATATCACTACATTGATGATTCAATAACGGCAATAATAGTAATAATAACGATGATATTAATAATTATAATAATAATATTCCAAGCTTATATGGACACATATAGCGGCGCATACACAAACATCCTCTAAACATTTAATGGATGTCCTTAAGACAACTTCAAAATGTCTTACTTAATATAAAAAACATCAATGCTCGAATTTCAAATGTATGTTCATGATGTATAGAGAAATGTTAAACATACATAATTGAATTTTGTGATTCAATCCTGAATATATCTTTCGAATGTCTTATAGACATCCTACCGCAGCTATGCTAAAAGTAAAACGCCCTTCGGACATTCAAGATATCGTTCAGAATATCGTACATAACTAAAGTTGACATCCCAAGAAACAGAAATTTATAGTGGAACGGAACAGCGCGACCAATTACAACTCTGCAGTCATTACTCTGCTTTCTTTTCTGCGATTGGTGGATGGGACGTCAGTCTAAAGGTGCCTTTTACTTTTAAAAATCGGTAACTAGAAATAGTAACTTAAACAATTTCTACTCGGTAGCAAGTAACTGTAACTTGATACTTTTAAAAAGTAACTTTCCATTCCCTGCACATAACATATGGACGTATCCTCTTTTGGACTGTATTCCAATGAAAAATGCGATAGAAATTAATGAATATCAAGCATCAATTTTAATCATGTGACCTGTTCTAATGCTGAAAATAGCATCGAGCGTCAGCATGAAAAAGCATCTTAAGACTTTTGAGGGCATCCTTGATCCCAGTGAGAAAGGTGATGAAATCGATGATGAATCTATTATCATTTTTCATTGATATAATCCAAAAGACGCCCACATGTTATGTACAAGGAATGAAAAATTACTTTTTAAAAATACCAAGTTACTGTTACTCGTTACCGAGTAGAAATTGTTTAAGTTACTGTTTCTAGTTATCGATTTTTAAAAGCTATTTAAACTTATTACGGTTACTATTATTTGAGAAAGTAACTTTTCGTTACTTTTTTAAAATCGATGATCGCCAATCACAATGAACGGGTCTAGAGACTTTCTAGTCTCAAGCGCTATTATAGTAAAAAATATTTGTGTGAAATTACAACTATTATAGTGGGTAATTTTGAGACTCACTATAATAGTTGTGAACGTCCATGCGTTTGTAAATTTGGAATATGCAAATAAAAATAATTTCTTGGCAACTAAGCAGATTGTGAAAGTACAATTATAATATGTAGTTACGAACGATAATATGACAATATATTTCACACTATACAGTGTCCCAAAATAATCGCCAAATGTTTTAGGGCAGGTAGAGCGGACTAAACTGATTTGAAAAGTTCCTCTATCATTTTGTAATTTTTGAAATACTTAGTTCATAAGATATTAATTACTAAAAATTGCCGAAAATCAGTTTTCAATAATTTTTTACTCAAATACTATCAATTTTACAGAAAAATTAGTACCACATATTTTCTCGTGTTACGTTTACTAAAAATAGCCAATACAATACTAAGAAAAAATACAATACTAAAAAGATAAAAAATTCTGAAAAAATTTTTAATTTTATGAGAAGAAAATAAACAATTTTTGTCTTTGCTGTTTTTCTATAAAGTTGATAGTAGTACTTAAGTAAAAAATTATTGAAACATTAATGTCTGGCGATTTTTAATAATTAAAGTCTTGTTAACTATTGCAAAAATTGCAAAATGATAGGACTTTTCGACTCAATTTAGTCGAATTTGAGCTCTACCTGCCAATAAAATATTTGATTATTTTGGAACATCTTGTGTATCATATATTTAACAGCAATACGCGAAAAATTACTGTAATCTTAAATATTAATTTTAATATTAAATAATATTAAATTTGTAATATTAAATTAATTTGGATAATTACAGAAAATATTTAAAATATCCTGCTATTTACATAGTTTTTCATATAAATTAAGATATATTTACACAAAAAAGTAAATTTACATAATTTTGGTGGAAATACGTGATTTCTGTAAAATTGCATGATTTTTTATATTATATTTACAGGACTAATCATGTAATTTTCACATCTATTACATGTGTAAATTTACGAAATTTTTTTATAGTGTAAATGGCTTGTGTCGTATCCAATCGTATGCAAAGTAACGATAAAAGTAAAATTCGTTAATGTTACTAAAAAAATATAACTTCGTTACTACCAAAGAAAAAAAATAACGCAATTACTAATAAATTACCAAAAAAGTAATTTCGTTACAAGTAGAATGAGTTACTCTCATTCCTTGGCCATTACAATACTGTGTATAAGAAAATAAAAATCAGCAAAACAAAATGATGAAATTATTTTTGAAAAATTACTCGAATGCGAAAAATATATTTTTGATTTGAAGACAAAAAATTCAGAAATATTTAAAAAAAATAGGATTCATTTCTTAATTTGTATTTAGTCTTCGGTAATTATACTATGAATTATATGACAATAAAAAGATGTTAAAATATACAATTTTTCTTGTGCTTTTTGTAAAAAAAAAAAAAAATGTTAATGCATGAATATTTATGAACTTCTATCTAGATCTTATATAGAAACATTATATTATATATATATTAATAAAGACTGTCAATAAAAATAGCATAACTAACTGTAATAATTAAAATTAAAAAATAATACAGAATTTGTATTATTTTTATAATAAATGTTTTAGTGAAAATTTAAATATTTATTAATTATTAAATTATTTGTTATACTCGAGTTAAAAAATATAAAGTTTAATGGATTATTAATATTATTTTTTTCTAATATTATTGTTTCAAAACATCAGATCCTGAAATATTATTTTAAGGCATTACTATATTTTATAGGTGTTTGACTTGTTTCTGGTTGATCATTAAAAGACATCCTTACAACAGAATTATTTCTTGTATCTATTGTCTTGTTGTATCTATAAAATCTTCTGCTTCTAATACATCAATACCAATTTCTGAAGTTAGATTTTGCTTAGCAATCAATAAAAGTAATTTATCATAGCCATGTAAAACATATTTTCTTGCTTGTTCGATATGTTCTTTTAAATCTCCATTATATAATCCATATCTTTTGGCATCAAGTTCTAATTCATCCAATTCATGCAAACTTGCTTGATAATTAATAATTGTTTGTTTTTCATTTTCTTTTTGTTCTTGTTCTATTTTTTTAATTTTTTCTTCAATTTTCTTTCTTCTTAAATTAGATGAATTAGAAATAATTACATTACAGTCTATAACTTTTTTTCTTGCTTGTTTGATATGTTCTTTTAAATCTCCATCATATATTTCATCTTTTTTGGCCTCTAGTTCCAGTTCATCCAATTCATACAATTTTGCTGAATAATCAATTGCTTGTATATCACTTTCTTCACAGTTTGGTTTTAATTTTTGAACTTCTTCTTCAACTTCCTTTAATTTGAGGAAGAAATCAGACATTGAATTGGGAGCAATTGCATTAAAATCATCTAGAGCTTTTTTTCTTGCTTTGATATTTTTTTTAAATCCCCATCATATGTCCCTCTTTTGACCTCTTGTTCCTCTTCATCCAATCTTTCTTGATAATCATTTATTGCTTGTTTATCATATTCTTCTTGTCCTTGTTCTAATCTTTTAATTTCTTCTTCAATTTCATTTAAATTAGATGGATTGGAAGCGATTGCAGTAGGAATGGTAGTTCCGCTAATTACTTTTGCTCTTAAGATTCCTAAAATCTTACTCATTGTCTTACTTCCTTTCTATTTTAATTATAAAAAATAATTAAAAAAATAATTATTTTCACAACATAAGCATTACCAAATCTTAAGCACTTTGAATCTCACTAAGCATTACAATGTAACATATGCTTCTAAATTGTTGTGTTGGTTCTTTTGTTCATCTATTAGACCTTCACTGATCAATGCTTTTTATACAATAACTCAAGATTCCAATCACACAGGAAGTCAAATTCCAGTTTCTCTTTATATAAAACTATTAAAAAAATTTAATAAAGTTCTAATTAAGTTCTAAAGTCTTTACAAGTTATATTTAAATACATATAAATTTAATACTTTTCTGTATAAACAATTAGGGCCTAAACATAAAGATAATTCCATAACTGAGTAATGGAACATAAGTTGTAGTTGTAAGCTGATCAAAACATTATGTGTATTTATCTTTATAATTACAACTTAAGTTTCACGATTCATTTATGATTATCTTTGTGCTAAGACTCTAAAAAACCATTTATACTGGCCGTGGATTGTTAACTTATACTGTAGGCTATAAAGAATTAATTATTCACAGTTAAATGTGAGGAGAATAGTAAACTTCCACATATTCGATGTGATTAGTTAATTTCTTATACAATAATATAAATTAACAATTTATAGTCAGTATAAATGATTCTTTATTTAATCAAAAGCATGAAAATTATAATGAAACATACCTCATGACAGACAAGCTTAATATTGTAAGATCTTCACTGATCAATGCTTCTTACATTAAAATACTCAAGACTCCAATCATACAGTTCCTTATTGTATAAAACTATCAAAAGAATTTAATAAAATTCTAATTACCTAAAGTATCTACAAGTTATATTTAAATACATATAATTTAACATATTTACATATTTTTCTGTATAAACAATTAAAGCCTAAACAGAAAGACAGCCGTAAGTCATAGAACATAAGTTGTAGTTGTAGGTTAATCAAACATTATATCTATATATACGACTCACGTTTCACGATCATCTTTATGTTGAAGTCCTAAAAAATTATTTATACTGGTCACAAACTGTTAACTTATGCCGTAAAGTTACAAGAAATTAATCATAGTCAAATGAGGAAAATAATCAACTTTATTCTTCTCACATTCAATATTGTAATTGGTCAATTTCTTAGCTTATAACATAAATTAATAATTTATAGCCAATATAAATGATTCTTTATTCAGTCAAAAAAGAGAATTGAATGAAAATGTACCTTATTTGATAGATAATCTGTAATATCGTCGAGGATAGTAATTATGAAATCGGGCTACGAAATTGCGATATTCTCGAGAAATATAGATGTTATGGCTATCTCCTAACTTCGCTTTGATCTGTTTCATTCATTATCTTTATTTTCAAACTATTAAGGTGCCTTTTCATGAGTCGCTCAAACTGGCGGTTTAGCGACAAAAAGATCACGTGGTTACTTTCGTTTAAGAAATATTAAAACGACTCACATGAAAAGAGGCAAGAAGCGATGATTTGACATTTAGTCGACAGATTTGACATGTTTTTATTTTTCATATATCATTTACATATTAATGCGCTGAATTAAACAGTTATTAGGTAATATTGAATCCTTTTATCTGGATTAGCAACGTAGGAAAGAATAAATTAGGTTATATTGAGTTTTATATATATGTATATATTTTGCGGTAAAACACTGGTCAATACGAGCGACATGATGCGGCAGCACTGTCAATAGCGTTTGACGCAATCATTATCCTGAAATGAATCAAATATCTACATTGTTTCATTACGTAATAATTTTTTATCGACGAAATATATTAAGCGAGCGATTTACTAAATAAAAATATATTTAGACATCTGTTATGCTATCTTGTGAATTTAATTATAATATAGCCATTTTTTTATCTATTATAGCTAGTATATTAAAAACTTGCCTGCAGAAAATGGTTCTAAAAATATCAGAAAATCGATTTATTTTTCGTTGATAATAAAATTGTGATGCGATGGAATAATTTGAATATTGGATTTGGATTCACAACGTCAAAATAATACATAAGGATACAGTCTAATTATCGGTTAAACAATAAATTCTAAATATCCGGTACTATACATTTGCAATAATAATTTGAAAGGACATTTATTTATCATTTTTTTAATATTAATTTAATATTTATATTTATTTTAATTGTTCATCTGCAATAATAATTAAAAAAATTATTTAATATTTGTTCAATATTAATTTACTGTTTATATTACTTCTATTATTCATTTTGTAATAAAGGTAATATTTGCGGAAAAAAATTTATTTAAAAATTTATCTAAGTAGTATTTATATAAAAATTTTTTTAATTTAATGTTTATTATTTATTGTATTACATTTATAACTATTTGTAGTAATGATTTATAAAAATATTTATTTAACATTTTAGTTAACATTAATATAATATTTATTTTACATTATTTATGTAGCGAATAGTATTATACAAGATATTACCGCTGGACACTGTTTCTCATAAGTGAAAGTCACACAAGAATTAATAATAGAGGAGTAATATGAGATTTCTCATCCATGTTCTGACAAAATAGTAATGAAATGACTGAAACCAAAATTGGTTTCCAGATGAAAATTAAAGTATTTTGATATTTTTCATATTTTTTAGTATAGATACATTGCTGATCGTTAAAAAATGTGTTTCAAATGTAAAAAAGACATTTTTCAAATGTTTTTTAAAGGTAAATAAAGAAATTTCCTTTCAAATGTTAAAATATATGTTTTTTTAATGAAAAAAAAACTTAATTCATTATTCTTAAAATAATACAAAGATGTGAAGGGCACATAAGAGCGAATCACTTAAAAGTGTATAAAAGATTTATAATACGATATATTAATTGTATAAAATAAGAATTCTAAAAACATAAATCCATTATTCTTATTGGTTTTAAACATGTTTTAAAAAATGTTTTTTAAATGTAAAAAAGAAACGTTTTTTCAAATGTTAAAATAAACGTTTTCAAACTTTTAAAGAAATGTTATTTCAAACGTTCTAATAATACGTTTTTTTTTTAAATTAGTCAATCCATTTTTATTATACGTTTTTAAACATGATTTTTAAAAACTTTTTTCCTAAAAACAATTTTAAATTTTTAATTTATTATTTTAAATCATTTTTTGCTGATTAGGTCATTAAAACATCATTTGTGTGTCAACTTATTGTGTCACGAAATGGAAAGCAATAATAATTAGACTGATAATTAGATAATTAGACTCTATCAATACATTTTCGATTAATCTAAATGAATATTTAGGAAATCTTACAAAAAAATCTCACACTAAATCAGTGATCAGATCACTAAATCTCACACGAGACGTTAATGGGACATATGTATATTCTATGCATGCATATCACGTGAATTTCATGTAGATATATGTATGCAGATACTTGATTAACGCGCTAATACAAACTGTTTTATTTTTTTTGTATTACTCAAACATGAAATATATTGAATGCTTTAGGATGTATATTAATATTATGATAAGGTTGAATTATTATATATATATATAGATATATATATATCGTGTTTTTCGCGTAGTTCACAAACAAGAAATTACCATCATTTCACATTCGTGTGATCACGTGATCATACAGAGTGCGCTGCGTAATAATAGGTATTCTTGCTCGAAGTACAATTCAAAGTGCTCATAGCTGTATTAATCTTCACGAGAAACATTAGAAAGAGAAAGACAGAGTGAGAAAATCGTGGGCGGTGCAGAGAGTGTAGCTGTCGAAGGAAAACATCTAAAACTGAAGAGCGGTCTGCTGGACTTAACGCCATTGCGCACGCGGGCGAATCTCTCATCGTGTTAGCGTTTCTATTACCGCGTTTATCATTGTTCCAAGACTCATCAGATGGCCCTGGTCGACAACTTTAAAACGTAAGTTGTTCATTTCTACTATTTTACGTATGTACAACCTGCTGTCGGCGTGCAAAATAATTCGCTGTATTCGCGGAACATTATCGGTTATCCATTGCCGTTCATAGTCACCCATGATCGCTCCTTCGACGCGTGCGTTGCTAAAATCATCGCTCTTTGTTAGGCCTGAAATTCGCCTGTGCATGTATTCTCTGGTAAATATATCACAGGAGTATATATGATATCGGAGCTCACTGCGCCTCGCCAATTATGTTTTCCGTAATCGCATTCGCGGTTGAAAATTCGTATAAACTGTGAGTCCAAAGTGAACACAGTGTATTTGCACTTTACATGAACGCGAGTATCGATAGTATTCATCTTCTTTTTCTAATTCAGCACAGTTCAATCAATTGCGCTCTCTTGAACGTACGAATTTTTCTATCTCGCGCATTATAAATCATCCTTTCTCGCTCAAACAGCGACTTGGATGATTAAGCGTCGATTCGCGGGGGCGGACATTTTATGACATTTTACGAACTTTTCATTAACCTTTGATCATTATGCGAAAGACACGGGGCTATGATCGACGAAATCGTCCGGCAGACATCTTATCGATTTAAATTTTTTTTTTCACGAAGGAACGTCTCTTGAACCGTCATCTATCTTTTCTATTGCATTTTTATTTATTTTCGGACGCGGCGTGCAAAATTACATCTTTTCCATAAAATAATGTTTGTTAAATATAAAATGTTAAATGACTGTTTCTTATTTGCGTGTATGTGTTGCAACTTAATGATTGAGACGTTTGATTGCATAAATATCTCCATTTTTCATCGGTTCTCTGCGTGCAACTTCAAGTGCGATTAATTTAACATTTAAATTTCGGAATGCGAGCAATGGCCGATAAAATTCTTATTCAAGTAAAGATCAAATAATACGAAAGCCACATACGCTTGTGGCACTAGTAGTTTGACGTCTGGCTGACCTCATTGTCGGTACTTCCGACCAAATATATATACTCCAACATATATATGTGTGTGTGTGTGACTTGAATTTCGCGACTTGGAGGTTAAAAACGCGAATATGCCTTGAACATTGAGGATGACTTCTTCTTTTCGCGCTTAATAGTAATTAATAGCATAGTTGGCTGGGATTCGGACTCATTACAGATATCAGGGAGAGGACATTGATCAGCGGGATTTGGAGCAACTTCGTCAAACTGCGTACATTTGTTAGCGACGTTGTGAAACTTGTCGGTAGAAGCGGCGCGGAACTTCCTCGACGATATTGCCGTTGGCCGATAACTTATAACTCGCGTATAAAATCTACTTATTATTTATCCAAGCGAAAAATGACGAAGAAATAGATATTACACTTTCGATTTATATCGATATATCGCATTCTATTCGATTTCGTCATTGGTTTACGTAATGTTCAGGGATAAAAATACGTGACGTTTCGTTTTCTTTTTTTTAATGGCCGCGTTCAGCAAAATATTTATTTTGTAACTGTTGGAAGTTTTCTTCGCTGAGATAGACTATTTCTCTAATTAGCTCGAAAAAAACCAACAGTTGCAATATAAATTATATTCTGCTGAATGCGACCAATAATTTTCGAAATATATTCACGACATTTGTTTTGACTTACGGAGATAATTAACTCTTACAATTAATACACACGATGAATCTTTTATGTTCTAAATTTTCATCACTTTTCCAAGTATATAATTATTAAATGATTCTTGTATTTATTTTGACATCTTTAGAACATATTTATAAAATTATATATTTATAAAAAATTGTACATAAATGTTAAAATTAATTATAGTTAACAAAATGAGCAAAATGCATTTTTTCATATTAAAAATATGAAAAACATATTCCAAAAACAGAAATGTTTAAAAGAAAAATATGTTCCAATACTTTAAAGTTGACATATTCCAAATTACAAAAGAAAAAATAGTTTGCAAGTATCGATTGTCAGAAAGTTTACTTATTATAATATAAATTATATGATATAAATTGATGTTATTGCATTTACATTTTAAACAATGTATTTTATAATTGATATTGTGTTACAATTAGAAAAAAATATTTTGAATATTTCTTAATTTTATATTACATTTTTTAAATATTATTTGCAACATTCAACAAATTGTTTTATTTTCAATTTTTTTCAATTCATGAAATTTTTGCAATGTAAATGAGAATTAATTGAAAATAAAGAAAAATTAAAAACTTTTTAGCTGCAAACAAAGTTACACTTTACACGATGGAACTTTCATGTTCTAAAATGGATTTATGAAACATTCTTGTCAGAAAATACGCAGGAATGAGAGCAACGCATAAAACTTGTTCTCTAGATAAATTTTTTTTTTTAGGAAAAGAAAACATAGGCTATTATTTAATAAAATGTTTCTAGTATTTCAAGAAGAAAAGTGCTGAGGACATGAATGAGCCAATCGTGTGTATTAAGAATTAAAATAAGACGCACTGATGTTCTTGTTTTAGTCATAGCTTGCGAATGCATTAGTTGTCTATGACTATATCTTCTTGAGTAGGTATTCATAATCGGTTTTTAAGATTGTCTTAAGCAATGTCTTAAGATGCTAATACGTCTGACTGACTTATGATATCTTAAAACAGTACTTAAAACGGTCTCAAATATAAGAATTGACTATAAATAGACCTAAGATGCATCGCTACATCAATGTAATAAATTCGTCGTAAAATATCGTTTACATGGCATCTAACGTAGTCAGTAATTATAATATCGGTTGATAACTTTGATTGTAAATCAGGCTATATAAACGTAGTCATTAATAATCAATTAATATTAGAGAAGCGGATTATGCTTGTGCACCTTCCAGAATGTATTTATAGAAATATCTAGATTTCTGTTCAGATTATTAGAAATATCTAGACTGTTATCTCCGTTAGAATAATATTTCATTTGTCTTACAATAAATTTTTCAAGTACATTGATTGACTACAGAAAAGAGAAGTTCATGAATCTCAGAAATTCTATATCTTGCAGTTTATTAACACATTAGAAAAATTTATCGTACAATAAAATATTAAAATTTGTCATATAAAATATTTTTATTTCTTTTCGATGATACAAAAAAAAATGTTTTAGATGAAAGTGGAATAGTTTCAAGGAGAACATATTTTAGTCACGTTGTTTTTTTTTTGGATGGAGGCACTAAAAAAATATGAAGATTATTTCCATTTCTTTAATAAAATAGTGGTTTTTAAAATATGATTTCTTTAATTATTCTGTATACAAAAATATTAAGGCAGAGTTATCCAAAAATCAATAGTTTACAAATCATTTTATATTTTACATTTTCTGATATATATTGACATGAAATATTAAATATCTTATAATTTATTCATTTTTTGATTTCACTTTAATATTTTTATGAACAGAATAATGAGATAAATCAATTGGTATAAAGAAAAACGTAATTGTTTTTAAAAAATGTGTAGGTATCAAAATAGATATTTTTTTTAAATAAGCAATTATGCGTTTTCTTGATTATAAAAAAATTAATACGTTGTATTAATTTAATATTTTATGTATATATGTGCCAGAATGAAATATAAAATATCTTATTGTTAATTATTGGATTTTTGATATCTCTGCTTTAATACTACTTTTATATGCAAACTAATTAGAGGAATTATATTATGCGAAAAAATCATATAATTCCATTAAAAAGTAAAGTTGACCTAAATCTTTTTAACGCTTTATCTAGAAAAAAAACCTGTATGAATATATTCCTTTCGAAATCGTTTCAAATTTGAAATATTTTTTCGTATTATTAAGAATAAGTAAAATATTCAAGGTTTAAGTAGATTATCCTGTATATGTATATAAAATTTAATTTAATTCGTAACGCTACTTCATTAAATTTATAAATAAGTTCTACAAAACACAATTTTTATAAAAATAAGGAAAATAAAAAAATAACTTTTAAACCAATAAGAGAATTGTGCTCAAAAGTACTTAGACGTAGATAATAGAACAATAATAGAATTACGAAATTTTTATATTTGGCTTTTGAGTGATACATACATATAGTGAGTATTACAGATAGTTGCCAATTTAGTAGAATTTTTGATTTGGATATTTTTATCGGAAGATTTTTAAACAAAAAATTTAGATTTGGATATTTTTATCGGAAGATTTTTAAACAAAAAATTTAGATTTGAATATTTTTATCGGAAGATTTTTAAACAAAAAATTTAGGAAAATTTCCGAATGACTTTTGGAGAGGAAAATCCAAGAAAACCTAAATTACAACTAAAATCTTGAGAAAATATACGGGATGACTTTCGAACAGGCAATAATGATTACAGAAAGATTGCAACATTTTTTCGATGGGAATGCTGTCTCACCGAGCAACTATTTTTTACTTATGAATCCTGACGAATCGATGAGATAAGTCTCGGACACAATGCGAAGGAAGGAAAAGCGATAGAAATAATATGATTTCAATCTTCGTGTGTATTCAATATCTGATAGGTTGAAATTTTTATTCCTTATTTTTAATTCCTTATTCCTTCTATTGTGGCTGCACCTTATTAGTTTGTGACTATTCCTTTGCATTATGTCTGAGGTTATATTATTAAAGACGATCGCCCCTGAATAAATTTTTGTGACTGTGACAATGAAGCCCGGAGAGTCCAGAGATAATTGAAGAATGATGACGTTATCGACAATTGATATAAATTTGCGATTATTAACGATAATTATTAGCGATAAATATTTGAATAATACATTATTAAATTCATGATTATATAAATGCTGCATAAATAAATGTATATTTTTAATGCTATAATATCTTATATATGCCGCAAAATTATAATTTTTTTTCTTTATAGTCATCTCTATTGATAATCAAATTTAGATGATAATTATCAGACATTAAAATCATAATTTTAAATCAAAATTGAGTATTAGCAGCATTATTTCTTACTCCTAATCACTTAAATTTTGACAATTACGTGAACTTCCGGGCGTTTTAAATAATATCTCGTTGATGGTACTAGCAAATGACTTTCACATGTTTAATAAATACAAAGTAAGGTTAGTGCACAGCCTATGGTATTTTGTGACTCGTGAGACGCAGCCATACTTGCTTGTTTAGTATAACGTCGCATATCCGCTATGGAAAAAGTGCTATTTACTTAATTTATCAGTCCCGTGGTATGTAGTATTATACTTCAAATTTATTATTTTTACTAAGTTTTGTTTAATGTAACAGGAATAATATAACATTGCGTATTCAATTTTTTAATATCTGAAATATTAATTCAGTTTAGAATTTATTAACAGTTATTAATATTTAACCTTAAAATTGTCAGTCCTTTGGCTTCCTGGTTTCTCCTATTCTAAAAGTAGGAAAGATATAATTAGAGGATTGATAAAAATGTAGAGAACATGATCTTCCTTTAACCATTGGTTCCTTTAACTATTTGAATTTATAAAAAATCTATTGGATAGTAAAAGTAAAAATATGTAGTTTACAATATAAAAAAAAATATCAGAGGCGTTTTATAACTTATAATTATAATAATGAAGAGAATTATATTCCTATGAAAAATCATTTATTGTTTTCAAGCATTCGAATGAAATAGTTTCAAGACGCTTTTTAATCTCATAAAATGTTGTAGAAGAAAGTGAGTGAATTGTGCGCACCAGGGAAATTTATTGTCTTGGTTTTCCAAGCGATATAAATATGGAAATAGAAATTACAAACATTCTTCTACCATTATTTTCATATTGAACAGATTTTCATTCAATAAAGTTGTATTTGACAAAAAAAAAACGGAAAAGTGAAAAAATTTTTCGCGCGTCTGGTAATTGTATGCAAAAAGTCATAGGAAATAAATGAATTATGGAATGTTGACAAAGAAATTGAAAAATATATTTGTTATATTGCAATATAAATATACATTAAATACATTAAATATATTTTAAATATATATTATATATATTAAACAAAAATATAAAATTAATATAATAATAATGCACATAGATTTTGGCAAAATGAAATAGCAAAATAAAATAATGCAAAGAAGAAATGAAAAAAATTAATGTTAGTCATGTAGTATATGGAAGATGGGTAATTGTGTAACATTTCAAAACGCTTGCGCATAATTGCCGCGACTTGACTCGATATAAAATACGATTACTTCAATACTTTCTAACTAAACTTAATAAATAACAGCTTAAAAATCGCTTATAATAACGTACTTTAATAACATACGCAACTTTAAACAAACACATTAAAAATACCACTTTATTTTCTTACCACTTTATTTTCTGAAAAATATGCTAAAATAATAAGAAAAGATGTGAATTGACTTTTTTGTACTTCTCTCGTTTAACAATGTCATATCTTTTGTATTTATATCTTAAGAGGACGACCTGTGTAAAATTTTATCACAGTAATGTCTTTATCTAAATCAGGAAAACCAGGATGCGCATAATTACCCGCTGCGCACAATTCCTCCACTTTCCTATGTATTCTGTCTTATATTGGAATTGTCTAAAATGTTAAATAGATATTCAGAAAAAATTATTTAAAACTTAATATCAATCTATACCTATAATTTATAAAAGTAATAATAAATAGAAAGTGAGCATTGCAGTAATTTTTAACCGCAGTAACAGAATGTACCTTTGAATCGATACGATGTCGGATAATCATTTAGTTTAGCTATCTCACTTCCAATGTTAATAAAATTATGCTCAATTAGATGCAATTTTGAATAAAATGAACGAATTTGCCAGAAAAAAATGTCATTCTGGCTCCGTGAAGCGAGATATTAAACGTTGAAGTTAACTTAGTTGACCACTGTTCAGAACGCTTAAAATATATCCATTATGTCGCTATTAAAGCCCGTCAGATAATCAATTTTGCAAGCTTATCTACAGTGAACTAATCACAATCATTCAACTTCACTATGATTGGTCCATTATATAATAGGTCGGTAGTCAGAATTGGCTGTCGATCGGCCAATTGCAGAATAGTCTGATACGGGCTTTAACGACAATAACAAATCCTAAGTGTTCTAAACTGACAGAGAATCTAGGTGTAGCGTTTCTCTAATATTATTGGATAAATGCGAATATTTTGCAAAATATTAATTAGGAATCGTTTTTGAGACTACTATTTCAAACCGATCTTTTTGTGAAAATCATTCCTTTTTCATCTAAAGGGTAATTTCCCAACAATTTTTAGCATATCGATATGCGTATTGCCTATCCTTAGTGTACATACAATGAGTGCCCAGTATCCGAAAAATCAAAATTATGTATTCGGCAATGATTACAATCGATTACGATTCCCAAAGAATTGAAATAGATAGAAATAGATTCGTATTGCCATTGTCAAATCCAAAATTCTAATTTTTCGGATACTGGATGTATTTGGTAAGGACCGCTTATTGATCGCTCAGTAAGAAAGGAATTCATATTTTTATTTATTATTTGTAATGTAGAATAACTTATATATTCTAATTATAGATAATCTTTAATATTAATATTTTTTGTTTATTATTGTGTACAATTTCTTTAAGGTCTTAAGAATGTGAGCATTCAATGAGCGATGTAAGTGTAATTTTATATTGTTGACATCGTTCACTGAGTGCTCACACTTTCATAATCTTACAATTAGAAATAATCCAATCAGATGCAAGAGCTCATTAAGTACTCAGTGAACGGTTATGAATCACAGCTTATGATACTGAATAGGCCCAATGTTTTGTGAATAGGTATTAATGTTAACATCTCGGATAACTTAGATATATCAGGTATATTTTAGGTATATCTATCCAATTTTAGTTCTGAAGCTAAAACCCAAAATCATCGATGCAAAAAAATAATATGGATAAGGGGCAAAGAGCTGATACACTTCTCAGCGACGCTTATCAACCCTTTGCAGTCTCCCAAATCTTATTTGATTTTTGAATGACATTAATTTTTTGCGTTTTTGGCTTCGGTGTTAAAATTGGATAGGCCTATCTTTATTATTATATCTTTTATAATTGTAAGTGAAAACTAAAAAATATTTTTCTTACTTTTTTATTTTAAGTAATTTTACATAAATAGAAAGATTCTTTATAAATTTGCAGTTTTTCATTGTAAATGTGGAAATAAAATCTATAGTGAGGTGCATTTATTTCGGTGCTATAATTTTATCATGATAGAATGAAGATAGAAGTCATCCTTTTTAATATCAAATTGGCTGAAATTGATTTCACGTTCATTTATGGAGATAGCGATCTAAGTATTTCTACTAGAAATCTGTGAGAAATCTGTTTGAGTTAAATGTTTAAGATATTACCCGTTATTACTAAGTAACATAAATGATCTTAAGTTTTATTTGAGATTTGTTCTCTAGATCTGTTCTTTTTTGAAGAATGTTTTGAATTTGTATACATTGCTACAAGTTGGAGTGTAACAAATATAAGACATTTTCCAGCAAGGATACATAACACATTCTTGTTGTTTGCCTGCCAACGTTAAACAAGGATGAAATGATTAATTGTGTGATACCATATTCTAGCTAAGAAAAGTCAGTATTCGGATCTTAAATAAGAAACGTTAAATACAGTCTTAAGATGTCATAAACCAATCAAAAAGTATTACCATATTACTAATCTAACCATATTTATTACCATAGTATTACCATATTTATATTATTACCTAAAACGGTCTTGAAATGTTGCGGTGCGCGTATCGCCTAAAAATAAAAATATCGGATCCACATCAGCAATATCGATATCAGCAATATCGTATATTATCTAACTGATATTTTGATGTATCAATTTTTTTCTGTATCACCCATCCTAATAATTCAGAATACAACTTTTGTCTCTAACATCTGTGTCACACTACGCATTGAAGATTAAGAATTGCGAATTGAAGATTAGAATTCAACCAAACAGATAATTTTAATTTTAATTTCGTTCTGATTGGCTGAATTCTCAATTCACAATCCTCAATCTTCAATGCGTATAACTCGTAACTCGGTCAAAAGACTCCAAACAAATTATGACCGGTATCATAGTTCATTCTTATTTTAAGACCGTCTCGAATAATATCTTGGAACGCTAATACTGTTCTCTGACTGATATTCATGATCTGTTCTTATATTTAAGACTATCTTCAGCACAATCTTAAAATGTCATAAACCAATCAAAGGAGCGCGAGCGTAATAATTTTAAGACCATTTTGAGTAATGTTTTAATATGTTAGTACTGATTAAAATATATCGGTTATATAGAGGTACATATATATATATATATATATATATATATATATATA
>NW_012130151.1:453719-454785 GCF_000143395.1 Atta cephalotes
ATATATATATATATATATATATATATATATATATACATGAAATATAAACATACATATATAATATATATGTAGATATAAATTTATACTTTACTTTCTATTGCACGTATACATTTTATTTTTATTTTTGTTTTATTTACATATATAATTTTAATGTTACACATTCTTATAATACTGAGTAGGTAGTAGGTATGGATAAATATAAAGCAATCTAATCTTAATCCTAAATTAATACGCGCTTTAATTAATGGAACGTATACGTAGAATAATTTCGTCTTTCAAATTTATGCTCACACGTTGTAAGCATAAATTTATCCTTATTGTCAAATATATCAAATAAGGATTGCTTTCAAATGCTATAAAACAAAGCATAAAACGGAATGTATCTCATATCGAAAATTTGATATTCTTGTTCAAATATCGAGATATTAATATCGAAAGACAAAATATCGGTACAAAATATTGAAAAAAAAATAAAAAAAATCGATATTTAAAATATCAGCGTTGCATCGCCCATTCCTATTCTGAATCAATGTTTAGCTTACTTTTTTTTCCTATTGGTAGCCTATAGTGATTAAACAGACAAGTGTTCCGAATTCGTTATGATCTACAAATAATTTAACCTTATCAATAGATAGGATAAATATTGTTAATAATTGAAGAATGAGAACAAATATTTTATTTGGAAATTTAAGACCGCCGTAAGGAAATGTATAATTTTCTGATAATAGTAAGTATTGTAATAATATTGCAATAATAAATTTGTTGTCATAATTAAGATTTTCATATCATATACAAAAAATTACCTCAAGCATCATCACTTTATTTCTATTCAGTTTTTATATTATACAGGATATCCCAGAATGACTGTCAAATATTTCGTGTGCAGGTAGAGCGAACTAAACTGAATCGAAAAGTCTTCTATTATTTTACAATTTTGGCAATAGTTAACGAGACTTTAATTATACCATACTAAAAATCGCCAAATATTGGTTTTCAATAATTTTTTTACTCAAGTATTATCAACTTTATAGAAAAAACGACAAAAAACAAAAATTGTTTATTTTCT
>NW_012130151.1:457763-459404 GCF_000143395.1 Atta cephalotes
AATTTTTGTTTCTTGCTGTTTTTCTGTAAAGTTGATGGTACTTAAATAAAAAATTATTATTAAAAATCAATATTCGGCGATTTTTAATAATTAATATCTTGTTAACTATTGTGAAAATTGCAAAGTTGTAGAAGACTTTTTGACTCACAATTAGTTTAGTTCTACGCTCTATCTATGCACGAAATATTTGGCGGTTATTCTGAGACACCCTGTATAGACTGCATTCGGGAAGCGCACTGTCAGTGTTACCGCGTCACTCTGTCCTTGTTGTTTATTAAACATAAAATATAAAAAAAAAATAAAATAAAGCTTGTCAGTTAGCTAATATTGCATGACTTTTAATGGACGTCGGATCTACAATGCATCGAGTCGTAAGTCCTATAAGAAAAATAATATAGGCTTGCAAAATTAAACGATCTTAGATCTTGGGAGAAACAAATAGCAGAATAGTTTGTACGTAATTTTGACCGTTGAATTCTGCCAGCGAAAAATCTCTCTATTATATTATCTCTCTATTATATTGTCAGGTTTTTGAGATAAATGTAGTATTATAGGCAAAAACTATGATTTTTGCCATTTTCATATTACTGCATTAAAAAAAATTTCTAGTTCAAAGTGGATGAATTTTCTGTTAAATTTATTAGAATTCTGGCTGATACAATATTTCTGGTATAAAATCTATCAGAATTCTTATTTTTACTAGACTAATTATATCAATCAGAATTCTAGTAAATTTATCTTAACTAGAATTCTAGTAAATTTAACTAAAAAATTTTATTCTGATCCATTTTCCATCAGAAAAACTGTTTAATCCAACCAAATTATTTTTCTCAGTGTATGGCTGACGCTACTGATCAAATATTTTTAATATTATAATTATGTTTTTAATATTCTCTCAAGAATATATTATAAAGCACTTTATCTTCACAAATAGCGATTTTGTTTATTCCTATATCAGTTTTCCGCTGAATTATGAAGATCAAGATGGAAATTTCGACAATAATTTCGGCTATGCATTACCGAAGTAGAAAAATCGGCAACTCAATAAAATATAAAGTATGCTCAAAGTACCGACATCTCAATTAATACGTACAGCTACCATGGCGTGACGTCTCTAAAGTTCCTCGCGAGAGACATAAGGTACATTCTATTTCACACATGATATGCATAATATACTTTATTCTTGTTATTTATCGAATATTAAAGAAAGATAAAATGATATATTATGCGCATCAAGTGTGAAATGGAACGCATCCATAGGTTGCTCTCAATTGTAAAATCACTATAGACGTTTTCGTATATACATTAGACTTCATTGATGTTTTGAAATTAATTTCTTCTGATTGAACATCGTATCTAGATTCGTTCATCATAATCATCAAGTTCGCTAATGTTATTTTAAAACTGCATGTAACGCATACACAGTAGTAAAAAGAAAGAATTACTAATATAATTTACATAATAATATTATTATTATTATTAATATTAAAATATAATTTCAAATTTGATATTGCATATTAATATCACAATATATATAAGATTATTAGATAAAAATGCCTATATGAGCATCAATATTATTATATTGTTAATTTAATTTGTGATATATATATATATATATATATATATATATATATATATTAC
>NW_012130151.1:459722-478711 GCF_000143395.1 Atta cephalotes
GTATATATATATATATATATATATATATATATATATATATTACTATTCTTATATATATTGTATTATTATACTACTCTTATATTTGTTAGGATTGCGTTTCAAGTCTGAAAATAAATTCGGCACATAGTTTGCAGAATTGGATTTGTGGTATTATATATAAATTCATACGAATTGTTCAGTACTAAAGATCCAAGTTTGATTCGCTTAGTCTTTATTTCTTAAAGGATCTTCTACAGATTCCTCGGAAGCTGACCAATTCTAATCGAATATTCTCCTTATATTTGATTGTGATTGGTTGGTTTCTTACGATTTAAGACTTCACGACCGTCTACGACTTCTATGTAAAAGATCCTTAACTGTTGTGTGTTCACATCGCGATCTAATATATTTTAATATTATTTAATAAATAATTAAGGAAAAACTAAAGAATCTATTTTTAAAAAGTAATAAATGTATAATTATATATGAATAAATAAGTTGTTTTAAACAAATTTTATCCATCTATATGCATAAATTGTATATTTTTAATAATTATTTTTAATAATATTTTTAGCTTTTGTTACATATTTTTAGAAATATATTTTAATAGTCACGTTATAAAATTTTATATTTTAAAATTAAATTAAAGATACCTAAATTTAATAAAATGTTGCTAAAAGTTGTTGATAATAAACAATGAAAAATGATTTCAATAAAAATAATGTCAAGAATAACACAAGTAATAACACAATTTTATTATAGTGCTAATAAATAACACTATTTGTAAGAATTTTATATAACACTATAATTTATTATATAATTTTATAAGCACATATATTATGATATATTAATATGTAATATTAAATTTAATATGGCATTTTAATATTAATATTATTAATGATATTATTATGTAAATTATATTAGTAATACACTTTCTTTTTGCTATCATATATGCATTATATGCAGTTTCGAAATAATGTTAGCGAACTTGATTATGAATGATTATCTAGATACGATGTATTCGATCGAAGAAAATTAATTTCAAATGATAAGGCGCATCAATGGTACCTAGCGTACATCCTCGACGACAATTGCATTCCAATTGCCGCAATTGTCGATATAATACATTAAGGTGCCATTACATACAAGCGCCGAGTGTCTGCGCAGAAGTTTGAATCTCTAGATTTTTGCGCAATAATTTTTTGCGTAGATGCTCGACACAAAATGATAAATTAAGAGAAGTTATGTTCTAATAAAAATGCTATTGTCATACGTAATATATAATACTGAAAATTTGTTTACATTATATAATGTAAACTACAAAATTCCTCTGTCAGTAATGTACATTGCATCCCATGCATTTCAACAATACCATTCAAAAGTTAGATCTCATCGCGCGCTCATTAATGAATTGGTGATACTTTACTCCCGCCAATGAGAGAAAACTTTTGATTTTGCTTGTCCAAGACCGCACACACACACGGGGAAAGAAGATGAATCAGAATATCTATTATGGAATATTTCGAAATAAATTTCGATCGAAATTATTTTTTTTCCCTAGAAAATGTAACAGAAATCAAGGAAATAATTGAATAATTCCGATCAGAATCTCGAGTTATTGCATAATAGGTGCCTAGATAGACGCAGACTGATATGGCTTCTGCACAATGGATGCGGAAACGCTTACCGCGCAAAATATAACGCAGTAGCCAATAAGTTTACATGTTCATTAGTTCCTTCTTATAGTCTCCTACATGTTTATTATACCGCATCGCATTTTGCCACGTGACAAACATTTCCGCATCTAATATGCCGAAATCATAACGCTGATGTCAAATATCGAAATTTTGACATGGGAAAACACTTTAGTGGTTTAATTTCTTACAGCTTGCGATCGTCAACCCGTCTGAACTCCTTTAAGACGGAACATGTAAAGTGAAAATTTTTTGTATGTGTATATGTACATACATACATACATAAAATTTCCACTTTTCAAGAAACGTTTCCGTTCTAAAGAAAAAATGACATGATCGCTATAGTCTGATAATCCCGAATCGCGAATATCAGCCCAAACTCGTATCAAATGATATCAAAAAATTTCAGCGCGCCGTAAATACTTGGTTCATTTTGAATCGTATGTTAAACTCGCCACTGTTATTAAGTTCAGGTTAAAGTTAGAATTAGAGCTAATTAAATAAAATAACAGACTCTAACAAAATAAATAAAAAAAATAAAGAAAATTAATGTTTATAAGAACCAAACACAAGATGAACGCGTGATAAATTTATTCGAATAATATAACATTTCGATTCTATAATAGATCTCTTCAATATTAACAAAATTTTAGTACAAAAAATATAGTCATATATATACATATAGATTGCACATTTGAAGAAGTATGAGATGTGCCCTTTTAAACATTTACAATGTAGTAACTTTGAAGTGACATATTGAGTATGTGTCAAATGAAAACGTGTACAAATAATTTCCATACAAACGTACAAAACGTATACAAAAAAAAGGATGCAGAAATTTACATTTTTTTCGATTTCCGAAGAAAAGAATAATGTCACAACATAATAATGACATAGTGCCAATTTCAAATAATTGCGTCAACATGGCATTACACGGCTTGACGGCTTCTGAATACCGCTCTTCTTATGTTTAAAATGCGCAAGAGTACACCTAATATAGTTCCATCATGGTCTTATTCCAAATGTATTTTTATCTAATTTCCAAGTTAACTAAGAGAAATTCAAAGAAATCAATAAAAAATAGATAATAAATTATATTACAATAATATTGTATTACTCGAATAAATTTATTACATGTTCATCTTGTATTTGGCTCTTATATTAACATTAATTTCTTTGATTTAGAATTAGAGGTTTTATATCTTAAAAAGCAATGAAGACATCGTCACCTAATTTAATCTGTTGTGAGACAGATCGGTATAAATAAGATGTATCAAATATTTATTCCGCAATTTGATACGCATACTAATTATCAATTTAGTTCATGTATAAGTGTTTTAAGCCTTAAGCCATAATAAATTGACCAATTACAATCGAATGCGAAAAGAATAATTGATTGTGATTCATCCTTTCTTATGGTTTAAGGCTTCTTATGGCTTAAAAATCTATAAGATTTATAGATCCGGACTTTAGGGTTACTGCAGACAAAATTTCTGTAACAGTAACTTTAAGATATGAACTTAAGCCGATCAGGATACTTAAATCTACGTAAGCTGACGAAAATAGACCTAGCAAAAACTGTAAAACTTATCTGTAAGACAAATTTCAACCGGTTGAAATTTGCTTATGGATAAATTTATTATTATTTTTATTTCCATCAGATTATGTAGATTTAAAGCAGTATCTTGATTGGCTGATCGGCTTAAATTTACGCCATACGCTTACTGTTACGGAATTTTGTCTATGATAGCCCTTAGGCCTGATTGCAACGTATTTTGATTTTAAGTGAGTCTTAGAGCCTTAATAAAAAGCTGATTTATAATCTTAAGACAGTACCTTATGACTTAAGGCTTTAGTAACGCACAAGAACTATCTTATACTTATGTCTTAAAGGTATAATATGAGGTGTCTTTGAAACATAAGATAGTTCTTATGTGTTCTATTGCTAAATACATAAGAGCTTTCTACAATATTACTTAAGTTTTAAGTAACTTAGGGCCCATTTGCACCAATCGTGACTTTTTAAGGCTGTACTTAAGACGGTTCTAATTATAAAAATCGGCTATGAATATCGCGGCTTTAGGGCTATTTCTAGCAACGATTAATTTAATTGATCGATTAATAAGATTAATCTATTGGAATTGACTAATTGCATTTGTCATTTTATTTGACAGATGCGATTTGTCAATTCCAATGAACTAATCGGTTAGTTGACCCAGTTGCATCAATGTCACTCTGACTTTAAGCGAGACTTAAACTCTATCTGTCTCTAATTAAAGCTAAAAAGAGACAGAGACAGAAGGAGTTTTAAGCCTCACTTAAAATCAAAGTAATGTTGGTGCAATCGGATCTAAATTAATCAGAATTGATAGAAGTTATCCTTAAGAGTATAAGTCAGCTTTCTGCTAAAGCCGTTAAACCCGATTGCATCAACGTACTTTAATTTTAAACGAGGTTTAAAACTCAGTTTATTTCTTTAAAGCCAAAAGAGAGAAAGAGATAGAGAAAGTTTTAAGCCTTTGCTTAAAATCAAAATAATATTAATGTAACCGGATCTTAGGGAACATTTATATTGGTCGTAAGCATATATCGTATACCGTAATCTTTAAGAATTGACTAATCACAATCAAGTATTCCCCTCTCTTCGATGATAAGGGAATACTCAAAGATGATTGGTCAGTTTTTACATTATGGCATACGGTATATGATTGCGGCTAATATAAACGCTCCTTTAGGTCTGTAGCAGACAGATTGATTTATAATCTTAAGATAGTTACCTGTTACGGCACGTTTAATAATATCCGTATAAATATATTATAAATATATAATATAAATGTAATTTGTCCAATCATAGTTGTTCCTCGGAAGAATGAAACTGGCACATCACAGTCATTTCATTCTTCAGAGGAATAGCTATAATTGGTCAGTTTCATAACATCGATGTTATAACTTCGGCATAAATCAAGCCATGTAACAGAGATTTATGTCTTATGACTTAAGTCTTACGTCTTTAGTAAGTCCGATTCTACATAGGTGTTTTAAGCTATAAATCGTAAGAAATTGACTAACTACAGACGAATGCGAAGAGAATAATTGATTGTGATTCATCTATTCCTTATGGCTTAAGACTTAAAAATCTTTTGTAAATCCGAGGTAACACCCAAGAATTATTTTATGTTTAATATTTGATGTAATGGGGCCTTCCACAATAAGTCATTAGTCATAAATTAGAAATCAGAAGTTAAAAATTGATGA
This sequence comes from Atta cephalotes, assembly GCF_000143395.1. NCBI lineage: Eukaryota > Metazoa > Arthropoda > Insecta > Hymenoptera > Formicidae > Atta > Atta cephalotes. Next base: position 464,651 of record NW_012130151.1, read on the forward strand.
CTGTGATTAATCAATTTTTAGCTTCCGATTTATGACTAATGGCTTATTGTAGAAAGCTCATTAAACAAGGACAGACGAATCCGAGGCATCAGAAACAACGTATCCGAACGACGTTTTCGAATGCAGCCAATATAAGAATCGACTATGGCTATTTTCCAAAATTCACTATTAGTGCTGAAAATGTATAATACACATAACGTAAACTATAGATTATCAGCGCTGGCAGTGAATTTTGGAACATAGTCTGTGAATGCTAACCTATGATTGACTCCCAGAACATTCTTCAAAAGAGAACAGACTTTTTGCACTTATTAGAGTTCCTCTAATAAAAAAGTTAAGACATAAGACCAAGAAGGATGCCATTGCCAGGTGTCGGGTACCGGCCGAAAACAGTACAATTCCACCATGATTGACAGTTGATAGTTCGATTTCGCGTTCGCGTCTTCTACATCATGAAACAGTTGTTCACACCAATTCACAGATTCACTACCACTTCGAAAGTATCTGCAAATGGCGGCGTTTAAAGAGACTCAAAATCTAACCAATCAGAGATCTGATTGAGATAAGGGTGCTCCTTATGATTTGACTTTTAGAGAGACTTTATGCAGTGGGTTCTTTCGGCGCCCTCTGGTTCCAATTCAGTTGTAGAATGCGTATCTAGGTTGATCTAACTAATCAGTGCATATATAGCGATCGTAGCTTAAAAAAAATCTAAAACTATATCTTTATTGGTTAACTTAATATTACAGCCCAGTCTCTTCTAAAATTAAATTCATTTTGTACACATTAAGCGTGGTTAAATCGCGCCTCGATTCACGCCGAAGATACAAACGGACTATTCAACGTGTTATCGATCGTATTTACGTGGCTGACGGTAAGCGAGTGAAAAATTCGAAAGCGAAATTTATGTAACTATTTTTTTTTTAATTTGATCACCGAAAACATATGAAGTTGTCTCAAATTGCCACTGAGATTTTTATGAATGATATTAAATAAAAGTATCGATCGCGCGCAGTTAACAAGTACAGTATACAAGAGACTCGCGCTTTCGTTGAAAGAGAGGGAAGAAAGAGAGAGAGAGAGAATGAGGAAGGGGGGGGGAGAAAGAGAAGGAAGGAGGAAGGGAAAGAGAGAAAAGAGAAGAGAGAGAGAGAAATAAAAGAAGTTTAGTTACAAAGAACTAGCAGCGAATTATCATAGTAATTTTGGCGGTGCTCTAGATACGGTAAAGTATATAATTGCATTCTCATTGTCACCGAAAGCTTATTTAAATAAATTTGCATATAAAGCGTGCGCAGGAAAATTAATCAATTGCATACTTAAAATAAAAGATAACACCTCGCATTCTACATAATACGCGCTCGAGATCTGTTCTTTCCTAAGTTGCACTCGATGTACCTCGAGTGCTGTTCGCACGAATGCATTATCGGATGCTCCGGAGTGTTTAGGCCAATCTTAAGCGACTCGTTCGATCCTCTTAAGTTTGACGACAGTGTGAATAACGTTAATTGTTTCGTGGAAGTTTAAGGAAACGCGAATACCTGAAACATTTCAGGGATGGACCGTCCCTTCCATTTCTTTCTCGCTTGAGGACGCGAGAAGATATTATTCGTTTCATTACGAGTTTGTAAGAGAGAAGGTAATAGAAATCATATTTATGTATATTATGTGTCGCAATGAGAGTCCGTTCAAGACCTACAATTCAATTGACATGCAGATGTATTAATTTCAATCTCCGTGATCGAGATGTAAAGTTCATGCATCTCCAATCGATCGCGTGTGAATCGATCGTCTGCCAGCTGACGTTTGAAAATTGTCGGCTGTATATCACGGTGTAACCGCTAGTGCACTATACGCATATGATATACATATATACACATGTGTGTATATATGTATGTGTTATATATCTATACACACACATATATATATATATATATTATATATATATATATATATATATATTATGTAGATTAAGCATCCGCGGATGTAATCACAGTTAGCATCTTTCCCACTTTAGCTCGCATCGATATGGCCGCGACAGCTATAAAGAGATACCGACTGAAACTTCACTCTACGGATGGAAATCTTGATTTATGTGTATGCGCTTTTATGCATATGAATGTATACATATAATTATCGTTGACGTTTGTAAAATGTAGTTTTTGCGAGATGGTCCTTTTTTTTCTTTTAATAAAAAGTGTATTCGCGCGGGAAGCGAATGTGAATAAAAAGACGCTTAAAACCACGGATTTTTTGCCCTTTTTCGATGAAAGCGATTTAAATCGTAGTACGTTATAATTTTTGATTTACTGATTAAAAAAAGTTTCCTTAAGCAAAATTATTAAAAATGATTTTGCTGTAGCACTATTTGAAAATTTTTCGGACTGAAAAGTACCTTTATCTACTATTCATTTTTTTTAGTAACTGTACCTTAATTTTGATGCACAGAATAATGAGAATTAATTGATGTAAAGAAAATACATAATTAATAAAAAGAAAATCATGCAATTTGCAATATACATATTTGTAAACATTTTTTTTAAATAACTATGTCTTTTTTTTATATAGTTGATGTATCTCATTTTATTTTGTGCATGGGCGTAGCCAAGAGAGGGAACCATAGCGTCTCCCTTAAATCTTAAAAAAATAAAAAATAATTACAAATTTTTAAATTAAAGGGCTATGAATCAAAGCTAGTTGTTAATTATTCATAATTAAAAAATTATTAAAAAAAATTTTAAGTTAAGATACAATCATATTAACAAACGTATCAATCACAGAAAAAAATTATTGTATTAAAACACATGTCCCAAACAGTCCAAATTTTTGTGTTCATTTAACGTAAGATGAATATGTTAGAAGGTAACATAAATATTATGTAAAAAATTAATACAAGAAGCGTAACACTTTGACAAAATTTTATATTAAATTGATACATTTATAATGCTAAATTTAACTAAAATTAGATGTTACTTTTACATTTTTAATTTAAGTGATGCCTTTGTGATATTTAACATATTATGCAATATGTAGATTTAACAGATATTTTCTGTCTAAATCTACATAGAAAATCTACAAAGAGAAAATAACACAAGATATTTGTATCTTTTTACATATAAAATATGTAAATAGCTGTACAGAAAATATTTTTTCAGTAAAATTAACATTTATATTAAATTAATATACATATTTTATTCATTTATTCTTAGAATTTATGTCTTAAAATTATATTATTTTTATATTATTTGTTTACTTAACTATAAATTGTGTTATTTTAACACTGAAAAATTGTTAAATTTTAATTTTTAAACATAAAATATTCAAATAACAATATAATCACATTATGTGTATATAATTTAATTAACACTCGAATATGTTAAAAATTCAGTACAAAAATTTTAACAAGGATTTGTTTTAACATAAATATAAAATTTTTATGTGTCATTAAGTCAATCTTCAATATTAATATAAATAAATTAAAATTATAATTAAAAAAAAACAATCTTTAATAAAAATATTTACAAAAAGTTACACATTTACGAATTATATTTAATGAGTATTCATGAGAAATTCATTTTGGAAAAGAAAAAAAAGGCAGATGAAAGTTATAGAAAGTTATAGAAAGATTTTTTTCTTTCAAGATGAATAGTATTATGAATTTATTAAGTTTTTTTAGTTTAAAGAATCAGTTTATAATTATAAAAATAAATAAAGTAAATTATAATAAAATAAATGTATGATTTTGTGATTTACCTGTCAGTAATTCATTAAAAATAATACGAAACAAAATAAGTTCAATAGTCTATATCACTTGAGACTATTCCTCTTCTTGCGCCTGAGTTCAAAAGTCTCAACTTTAATTTGGCCCTTCAAACAAATTCTTGAATACATTTTGTGCATGAAAGTACACTTACAAAACAAAATGAATAGTAATAAAGACTAGCGTGTTTTTTTCCCAAAAAATATCAAAATTAAAAGGAGAAAAAAGTATTTTTTCATTTAAATTTGACATCTTAAATTTTTTTTACTCCTTTTATCTTAAATTAAGTCATTTCGGACATATGATTATATGAAGTTTTTGTCTTGAATCTGTTTAAAAAAATCACTTACTAAAATTGAATGATAATAGTACTCTATATACTTGCCTTTTATAAGCAACAAAATTTCCATATTATAAATAAACACTTATACCTACTAGAGCAAAAATAAAAGGTATCTGTAAAAGTTAATAGCAATTTTACTGCTTTAAGAATGCTTTGACTGTACAATATAAAAAGAATATCAATGAAACAATTAGTCAAAATAAGTTAATATCAACCAATATATTATTTTGAAAATTTTTATATTTCGTGTATATGCTCTAAAACTAACTGCAAAAAACAGAATAAATAATTTGATTTATATTTGATAATGATTTTATGCAGCAAAATGGCATTATATATTTTTCTGCAGTTTTAGAACAATAACTTTTAAATGAATAAGTGAATCCAAATAAACTTTTGCACAAATATATATTATTTAATCAGTATATGTTTTAAATTTGATTTAATGTTTACACTTTTTCATCAACTTTGCAAATAAGTATTACAAAATGCGATTTTAAATAAGATTACCAAACAATCAAAACTAATAAAAAAATTAAATAACTTTTAATAAGAAAATTGTTCAAAGAAGAAATTTTCGAGGATTTCGTTACCGCTCGGGGATCATTTTATTTCTATGTATTTTTCTTCGTAGAAATCGAAAATATAATCATTATAATATAACGTCAAATTTAAGAAAAAATTGTATGTAGAAACAGAATGAAAATCCTTATTCATATTATAAAATCACTATAAGTTATGCTTCAATAATTTATTTATGAAATTAATTCCAAATTGGAGTGTGAGTAATACTGATAATACTATGAATAATACTAATAATTGAATAATACTAATGTGAATAATATTAATAATTAGATTATATTTTTTATTATAACATCTCATTGACATCTCAGTACTCTTTTCTCCATTCCAAGTAATGTGCAACACTTATATATATTTTCGGTTTCTAAATAATAGGGAATATACAGCCATAACACTAGATATTTTAAATGGAAGTCATATATTTAAAATTATAACAATCTTACTATAAAAGGATGATCTCCGAGATGATATATATCAAAAGACAAGAAATGAGTTTAAACAAACGGAGTGTTTTCACAGAACGTTTTCCAGAAATCTATCTATCAATCAAATTGAAAATAGTCCCTCTATTCACCAACAGAATAACCCTCTTCACTCTCATTTCCTCTCCTTTTTCTTTCACAATGTATAAAGACTGTCGCTAGCTACGGGTTATCACATTTTTGTTAGCAATAATTTTTACCTAAGGTTCCTATTTTTGTTTATTCTTTAATTTATACTATTAACTCCGAATTACATTTGTGAGGATTTGCGTTACAAAATACGTAAGCAATCATTACTATGAAACTTAATTGTTTCATGAATAATAATGTATCGTAATATTATTGAAAAATGTATTTTCTTTCTCAATTTAAATAGAATCTGGAAATTTCGTATTTTTCACGCGAAGTGAAAAACTTTTGTTTCTAATAAGGAATCCTAAACATAATAGAAAATACTTTATAAGCGATTGAATATTGTTAAACTTCAATTTCTTCAACTAACTGTTAATTCATACCATAATGATTGTAAAATTGTTTTACCATCTTTTTCGACTAGCTTTCGTCGTTTAATTTTCTTTATTTAACATCTTGATATTGTTATGTGTTGATGATGGTCAAATCTTGACCGAAACATCTATGTTATTATATTATAATTTTAAATATATGACCGTTTAAAACATCTAATGTTGTGGCTGTGTGCTCCCTATTATTTTGTTTATTTTGTATTTTTAAGTCACCTTCAAACAGTTTAAATTTTATTTTCGGTTTCTACGAAAAAAATATATGTATAAGAAAATATAGAAATGAAACGATCCCTCAGTGGTAGCGAAACTCTTGAAAATTTTTACCCTCTTATACAGATAATGATGGAATAATTTATGAAATTTTTATATTTTTGATAATGTTTTGAGATATGATCCTAATTACCCCTTTTTTGTCTTTTGTTTCGAGCAACCGAGATAATTTAGAGTAGACCAAGTCGGATCATAGGGTGAATTGAATCAGTGTAAAGAGATATTAGTTTATATATTTATCGTTAAGTTTATTATTATTATTTTGTTTCAAACGAGCTGTTTTTGAAACAAAAGAAATAAAATTAACGATAAATATCGACTAAGAAACTCCGTTCAATCAAAAAAAATATAAGAATTTCAACCTGTCATCAGAAATTGTATTCTATAGTACATGATTTCTGACAGGTTGATATTTTTATTCTCTATTCCCTATTCTCTTTTTTTTATTTTATTTATTTCTATTCCTTTGCTTGTCTCTATTCTTTTGCGGAGTCTCTAATTGTCTTAAATTTTACATTGATCCAATTCGCATCAGTCTGCCCTATTTTGTATTCCGTATAAATCCAAATTTTTCTTTGTAACGAGGAAATACGTATTGCTGAATTGGTACCCTTGCTAGAGATGGCGCCCAGGGCGAACCCGCTTTCTCTGCTCCTCCCATTATTCGTTATAGCTGGATAAAGATATTTTTACTGGATAAAGATTTTTCAATCCGATTAGAAATATACAACTTTCAAACGATGCTACAGCAAAATCTGTCCATTTTTGATAATTTTGCTTATGGAAGAAACTTTTCATCAGTGAGTTAAAAATTATAGCTAACATACTAGAGTTTAAGCCAATTTTATCGAGGGCCGAAAATCCATAGTTTTCTGCGGAATCATTTTAAATTTTTTCTCTCTGTTTCTCTGTTAAGTGGGAGACGCTCATTGTTTTTCTAATAACGAACAAGCGCGTAATTATCATTGACATATCGATCCACGCGATCAGCGATCGCGGAACGATTCGCGGATGGACGGGCAGGTTTTGACCTATTCAAAAAAAAAAGATTGACATCAAAACGACGAAGAAAGAACATTGGCGCGATTGGCTGGCGCGATTGCACTTAACTGCACTGAGTTGCACTTGCTGACTGTGCAGTGCTGTGCAGCCCGCGGTGACCAATGAGAGACGAGCTGTCGCGCCGTCGCCACTGCGCGTTCAGCCTATGGGGACGTAGCCGTGGCATACAGGACTTAAGAGCTCAAAAGATGTGCTAAAGTTTTTGTTAAAAGTGTATGGACGGCGTAGTAGAATTGTTTGCCGTTTGAACGCGCGGGAAAACGCTGCGTGAAGGAGTCGCGGCTCGCACGAACGACGATCCCGCCGTGGGTTCCGGGCTGCGCATCCATTATTCTGAAAAGTGCCGTGCATAACGCGCGTTGCCCCCTTCATCGATGAACGACTCCGAACGATGCGCGACGGGCGGTATACGAGTCGCCAAGTTTGAATAGGAGACTCACGAAACTCCTATCCACCGATCGCGGCAGCATGGGTGCTTTCGCACGAAACCGCCTCCGTCGTTTACGCCCACGGTGAATTTCAAAGCGTGAAAAGTGATGTTGGAACGTGACTGCTGTATGCTACGGATACGACGGGTTCGGCGCGCCATTTAAAATTGTGCTACCATATCTTGACAAGAATACGTCGAGCGTCTTCGATGCATGAATTCGCACGATAAACTCGTCGTCTCGTCAAGCGTTTGCATTTTTCCGCGAACGAGATATTTCGATATTCCTCGCGAATTATGTAACTAGTAACGACACGATATGCCGATGATAAACGCTATGTCCGTTAGGTTCGTAAAGTTGCTTTAGTGTTGGGCCTTTAGAAAAAAAAAGCGTCGTGTATTAGACTCTGTTTAGTACATTACTTACCATTTATCGAGGTTGAATGATGATGGAACATTAAGTTGTGATTTATTTCACGTTTTCACGAAACTTCGTTTTAAATTGATCAAATGAAATAATTTGTGTAATTGTAATGTAATTGTTTAACTAACTGCAATAAGATAATATATCGGATAATTTTAAATACATTCTCAAGCTTTATACTTTTTGTTTTGATAGAAAAAAATTATATTATTGAGTGTGGTAATTCATCAATTAATTTTTATTTCTTTTTGAGTGTCATTCTGACTTAGATATATATGAAACGTTTTTTAATGTTAAGTGTTGAAGCGTGAAACAATGAGACAACACAACTTTGTCAACAACCGTCTATTTGTTAACAGAATGGAAGAGGAAATAGTAGTAGACGATATAGATGAGAATAGTGCTACGGATACACAGCAGGTGGATGATCCAACCACGTCTGTAATGCCACTGTTATATATCCAACAAAATAAAGTACGTTCTACCCAATCGTCAAATATAAATCAAACTATTGTTTCACCTAACACACAACTCGCTGCCATTATTAATCCAGTTAATAATCAGGTAATTATTAATTAAAGCATGGTGTGTGATATGTGTAATGGTTGTTATCTTGTGTAACACTGGCTTTCTATTTTATGATTTATGTGACAAAGTTGAGAATTCTGTAGAGCATTTTTGCAATCTGTATCTTATATAAGTACTTTATTATAATGAACATATAATACATAATATAGGTATACATATTCCAATTATATTCATGATAACCTAAAATTAAATATATCTTTTATCTACATGCCGCACTTATACTTTATAATAAGCTATAACTTAATGTTATATTTTGCAATAAAATAAAATATAAAGTATAAATATATAAGTACAATTATAAGTGATAATATAAGAAAGCAAAATGTAATGGTGCTAAATACAGTTCATATTTACAGTATACATGCATACACATATACATATATTCATATGCACAATACATACGTATATATGTGTATGTATATAGATCTTATAGTTTTATAAGATACATAGGTGGTAGCAGTGAGTGATGCAGTTCCTTATAGTAAATATAGATTTGGTCAACAGACACTGCATGCATGCAGTGACTCAAGTGTGAAGAGATATGCATAAAATTAATCTATTGATTTAATTAATTTTTTTGTTGAAAAAATATGTTTTTTAATATTTATAACTGTTAAATTTAGTTATACTTTATGATCAATGTTATTTTTTTATTTTACCATGCCAAGTTTATTGATAAATTAAAAGTGAATATTGATTAGTTTGATGTTATTTGTAATTAATGGATATTATGTAAAAATTCTCATATTCAAATTACTTTGACGTTGAGTTTTGGAGAAAATTATGACTTTTAACATTCACCAAGTTAATTTTAGACAACAAGTTCATTTAGCTATTATGATTAAATAAAATAAGGTATGTTACTTTCATTCTAGATTGTGACTGGACAAAATAAGGTATTTATACAAGGGCCAAGTCAAGTAGCTACGTCTCAAAGTAAACAACACATCGTGATTCATCGTCCAATAAATACTGTGAGCACTGCGGCTACTTCACAAGCTCAAAAACACATTTTACTTAGAAAATCAACATCTACTGCTCAGATATTGCCTTTAAATACGACGCAAGGAAATCAAACCAATGCGCAAGTGGGAAAGCATACATTTGCATATTTGGGAACTCTCATTAAACCTAATAAATCACGAGAATCTGTTGTTATACCTGCAGGTAAGAATTTTTTGTATTTTATAATTTTTTAAATATAACTGCTTTATAATTTGTCAATTTATATGTGATATACAAAAATTACTAAAAATTAATTTAATATATCAAATGATATGTATCTGTGCATTTATTTACTTGGCATTCTAATAGGGACTTTAACACCAGCTCAAATAACGAAACCCAAATTAGTAATTACTCCAGTAATATCACAATTAGCTCCAACATCAACAAGTACCACAAGTGGCTCTCAGAGTCAGGCTGCTAAACATATGGCGAATTTAATATTACCAGTGAACATTTCCCAGCAAAGCGGTACCACAAAACCTAGCATGTTCAATTTAAAAATTAATAATGGTCAACTTAGTACGGAAAGCAAAGGTACCATAACAGGTATAGAAATACATTTCTGTTTAGCGTAATTACTGATTTACATGTATATTATTTCAAAGCAAAATATAAAGTGTATTTATTGCTTTGTGCAATTTAGTGTTACGTGAATCAAAAACGACAAATTCAACGACACATCCTCCACCATTGCATCCAATAAAAATGAGCCTTTTAAGTGCAAACAAGAACAATTCTAATTCCATAGATAGTATAAAAATCACTGAAAACCCAGATTCAGCTGTTATCACGCCAATTCCAAAAAAGGAAGATAATCAACCAGAAAAACGGAAAAAAACAATTAGCAACATATTACGAGGTTCTACTGAAAAACGGATGAAAAAGCAACATATTCCAAAATCTCCGCAAGACAGTCTAGCTGATTCTAATTATGCATTGAGCAGTCCAGAGTCTGAACAAGACAAAGATAAAAAGACTCAAAATGATGATGATATTACATTGATCAAAGTTATTCCTAGTGAAGATAAAGTTTCGAAACTTAATACGAATATGGATGATGATATAAGAATAGAGATAATTAAAACTCCAATAAATTGTAATACTGAAATAACGCCAGACAATAAGAATGAAGCAAAGAGTAACAATTGTGATGAAACAAAAGAACAATTGAATCAGAACAATACTCTGAATCAGAATAACATGCATTTTGATGCGTCTAAAATTTTGGACTGGAAAGATGGTGTTGGTACTTTGCCTGGAAGTAATTTACAGGTAAAAGAGTTATATATATGGTAATAAAAAATAAAGTTATCTCTAAGTTCGTATGTATGTATATCTAGAATTATGAACAATAGTAATAGTTTTACTTACAGTTTTACAAGTAACAGTTTTATAACATTATTAAAGTATTTATAGATGTATATATGCACGAACAATCATGTATTTTTTTAACATTTTTTTTAGTTCCGTATGAATGAGTTCGGCATTATGGAAGTAGTAGATGAAGATGAAAGTAGTAAACAAAATAAAGATGGTATAGGTGATAAAGAGAATGTGTGTTTAACACAAAATTCTTCAAAAACTAGCTCAGGAATTGTTAATAATACTAATATAGAAAAAAAAGGTAAATTACAAATAGTACATCTCGATGGACATATTAGATGTAAATATTTATGATGTATGACTATATAATAAAATATATTTAATTTAGTTGATGAAAGGAAATCTAGATCGGTAAATGCAGATACTGTATATCATTGTGAAGCTTGTGGATGTTATGGATTAGCTGCTGAATTTGAAAGTCCAATATCATGTAGTCCTTCCTGCACAGAAATGATAGAAGCTAAAAAACAGCCTGCAAATCGAAAGGACAAGGATCCAAAGTGTGTATTATTTATGTATTTTAATATATTTTAATATATAAGTAATTAAATAATCATACAAGATTTAACTATATTAATGTTTTTTTACAGAGAAGTACGCATAAAAAAGAAACGCAAAAAATTATTACAAGAGTCGCAATTATTACAAGGATCAAAGGAAATAGATGAAAAGTCTGATGAAAAGACACAAGATAAGACAAAGGAAATAGATGAAGAAAAAGAAGTATTAACAAGTATAGATGACGAGATTCAAGCAGATTCATCAGAATCAAAGGTTAATCGAATATAACAGTTAAATTATTAAAATTTTTAAATTTAATTAAATTAAATCCGTTAAAAATATAATAATTTTTTAATTTTATTTTATGCGCAGTTTCCTTGGCAAAGAGGAAAATCAGGTTTTTCATGGCCAAAATATCTTGATCATTGTAAAGCAAAAGCGGCGCCTGTTAAGTTATTCAAGGATCCCTTTCCCTATAGTAAAAATCATTTTAGAGTTGGAATGAAATTGGAAGGTATAGATCCGGAACATCCTTCTCGATATTGTGTTCTAACCATTGCCGAGGTTGTAGGTAAGTCAGCAATTAAAGACAACATACATATTATAGTATTATATGAAATTTATAAAATGTATGTATTTAGGTTATCGAATGCGTGTGCATTTTGACGGTTATCCGGAAAATTATGATTTTTGGATAAATGCAGATAGTATGAATATATTTCCTGCTGGGTGGTCTGAAAAAAATGGCAAGAAATTAGATCCACCAAAGGGTTACACATCTGGAAACTTTAATTGGAATGCATATCTAAAAATCTGTAAAGCGCCTGTGGCAGCAAAGAATCTATTTCCAAATAAAGGTGCCTTGCAAACTGTCTTTCCCACAGGCTTTCGAGTGGGCATGAAGTTGGAGGCAGTGGATAGAAAACATTCTTCATTACTTTGTGTCGCTAGCATAGCAGGTTTAATGGATTCTCGAATATTAGTCCATTTTGATTCTTGGGACGAGGTGTATGATTATTGGGCTGATGCGAGTTCACCATATATTCACCCTGTTGGATGGTCTCATCATAATGGACGCGCCTTGATGCCACCGAATAGTAAGGAATTTAAAATTAGTGTAATATAATTTGTTTTTATTTATTCTTTCATATGTAATTGTAATATATTTGTGATTAGCTTATAAGGATGCCAAGTCTTTCACTTGGGACGCATATCTAAAAGAAACCGGCTCAGTGGCTGCTCCAGCTAGAGCATTCAAGCAACGTCCACCGTGTGCGTTCAGACGTGGTATGAAATTGGAAGCAGTGGATAAGCGAGTGCCACAATTAATTAGAGTGGCAACTGTAGAGGATGTGAAAGACCACCAGTTAGTATTGACTTCATTTTTTTTCTGTGTATTTTTATCTTTTTAGCAGGATAGTAATTATGTATTTTTTAATATAGATTGAAGATTAAGTTTGATGGTTGGCCCGATAATCATGCCTATTGGGTCGATGATGATTCACCTGATATTCATCCTGTGGGTTGGTGTGTAAAAACTGGTCATCCATTGGAACCTCCACTTAGTAAGCTTTTACTGAATATTACATATTATTTTGCATATTTTAATTCGTACCTACAATATCATTGATTCATTTTCATCAATAGTAGATCAATTGATTGATCGACCGGAATGTGGTACATATGGTTGCCGAGGTATAGGACATATAAAAGGACCTAAATTTGCAACGCATAATTCAGCATCTGGTTGTCCATATTCTCCTCAAAATTTAAATAAATCAGTCCAGTTGCTTGATAGATACAGTTTGACGAAAAACAACGACTTTCACGAAGCTGATGATCATGAAATGGAAATACAGGAAAACTCAAAACTAGAGAAGACTGACAAAAAAACAGAAAAGTCTCAAAAATCCGATAAACCTGTGCCCTCAGATGATGGAATATTAATGATCGAGAAAGAAAAAGATGGTGATTCGTCAGATAAAAATGATAAATCTGGAAATACATCAGAAAATGATAAATCTGAAAATACATCGGAAAATAATAAATCTGAAAATAGATCAGAAAATGATAAATCTGAGAATAGATCAGAAAATGATAAATCTGAGAATAGATCAGAAAATGATGAATCTGAAAATAGATCAGAAAGTGATAAATCAGAAAATAGATCAGAAAATGAGAAACCTGAAAATACATCAGAAAATGAGAAATCTGAAAATAGATCAGAAAATGATGAATCTGAAAATAGATCAGAAAATGATAAATCTGAAAATAAACCAGAAAATGATAAATCTGAAAATAGATCAGAAAATGATACATCTGAAAATAAACCAGAAAATGATAAATCTGAAAATGGATCAGAAAATGATAAATCTGAAAATAGACCAGAAAATTCAGATAAGTATGTTGAATATAGTGAAGTAACTCTCTCTCTCTCTCTCTCTCTCTCTCTCTCTCTCCTCCCTNCCCCCGCGCGCGCGCGCGCACACACACACACACACACACACACACACACACACACACACACACACACACACACACACAGAGAGAGAGAGAGAGAGAGAGAGAGAGAGAGAGAGAGAGAGAGAGAGAGAGAGAGAGAGAGAGAGAGAGAGAGAGTAGAGAGAGAGAGAGTAGAGAGTAGTAAGTAGTAGTAGTAGTAAGTAGTAAGTAAGTAGTAAGTAAGTAAGTAGTAAGTAGTAAGTAG
>NW_012130151.1:478731-480545 GCF_000143395.1 Atta cephalotes
ACGAGAAGAGAGAGAAGAGAGAGAGAGAGAGAGAGAGAGAGAGAGAGAGAGAGAGAGAGAGAGAGAGAGAGAGAGCAGTAAAAGAGAGTTGTAACAATTGTACTTTTATTTATATCATTTTGTTGTTTCAGAGCTAACAAATTAAAAAATTTGCACAGTGACGGACAAACGGATGATGATGAAGTTTCAAAAAAGCGAAAAAAAAGGTTTGTTATTTAAAACGTAAAGAATTTCTAAATGTTATATATACATGTAATATTAAAATTCAGTATACTTAATACATATTAATATATTTTTAGACATCAAAATTCGGAGGAACCTTCATTTTCCGTTTCCAATATTACAAATGGTGATGTGCAAACTTGGAATGTTGCGAATGTTGCAAATGTTGCGAACGTTGTGAATACTGTGAATGCTGCATATGCTGCAGACATACCTGTTAAACAATTGCGTAAAGAATTATATCAATCTGTATATAATCCTGGATATAATCCTTTGCCGAATGCACCGCATATATGGGCGAAACATAGTAATGCCTTAAACAGAGTAGTATCGAAACAAACCACGAATCCACGACGATGGTCTAATGAAGAAGTGATTAAATTTGTACAGAGCATGCCTAACTGTGCAGAAGCTGGAAATATTTTTAGACAAAACGTAAGTTTAAAAGAAATACAATAATATAAATAATACAATAATATAAAATACAATAATATAAAATACAATAATATAAATAATTAGTTTAAATAATAATGGCATATTGCTATATTATTATACTGTTATTGCAGAATATCGATGGTGAGTCATTTTTAATGTTGACTCAAGAGGATTTGGTATCGGTACTACGTTTGCGACTCGGCCCTGCCATTAAGTTGTACAATAGTATAGTTTTATTACGTCAAAAAGCATCTTGAATTAAATACGAACAGCGAAGCATATATCCTTGACTGGCGAATGATGTAGCAGCTATTGTAACAGGATATATCGCCTATTATTTATTTAAAACATTAAAGAAGTGTAATATATATTTTTTTTTGCCAATTAATTTCAGAATTGTCTCTTAACCGAGCGAGCGAACACTCGCAAGTGCCTAGTGTTTTAGACAGTTCTGAAATAATTACTTAAAATCTTCTATTTAAATCGACAATCGATAGAAAAAGAATTATTACAAAATCGAAATTACATGATATGTTTTAATTTAATAATTCTTTGAATCAATTATAGCATTTCTTGCAATATGATGAGACATTTAGAACTCGTAGGATATTGATTCAAGTACTTACGACCCGATATGATGTAATTTTTCGTATATGATGTATATCGAATCGTGTACAAATGTAAATATTGTTTTAATTATTAGATATTGTAATAAAAATACTTATGCAATCTTTTCACTTAATTATGCCGAGTATTTCTAAATTCCAAAATCAACTTACTGCAAATTACAAGATATATTTCCCATGAAAAACTTGCATTATTAATAAGAATGTGAAACAAGAATACCTAAAATATTTTGGCTTTTATTTTAAAATAAATTAACAATTTGTGATACATTGATGATTTTGAGATAACAATATTTTTATCTTCAATTTCAAGTCTTAATGGCCTCTGTTTAGCAAAATATTTATTTTACAATTGTTGAAAGTTTTCTGAGAGAGAGAGAGAGAGAGAGAGAGAGAGAGAGAGAGAGAGAGAGAGAGAGAGAGAGAGAGAGAGAGAGATAGTAATAGTACGTAAGTAATAATAATATAATATAAGTATATATATATATAGTATATAGTATAGTAGTTAGTTAGTTACGTTAGTTACGTTAA
>NW_012130151.1:480565-485197 GCF_000143395.1 Atta cephalotes
GAGAGAGAGAGAGAGAAAGACAAGACTATTCTTCTAGATCTAAAAGTATAATCTAATAGCAAGATGTTCTAATTGTATGAATCGCTGATTTTTGCTGAACTTGACTAATTAATTTTATTTAAATCGATATTGTAAATTCGAATTTTCAATTCGTATTTCTTGCAATTATTGATTTTGAAAACAGTTCTCATATCAAAAGTGTTTCTTCTAAAAAACAAGAAAAAAAGAAAAAAAAATTGATTTTAATTAGTAGCTGGAAGAACAAATTGCACTTGTAGAAAAAGTCAGAAGCATAATTCAAGACGCTGGTGCCAATCAACAAATGTGGGTAGAAGCAGTAATTTAAAGAATCGGTCTCATAAGTCTAGAGATCCTTGATTATAGGATCTTTAATAAAGATATAAGAGGAGCAACATTGGAAGAAGTTTGAACAGGTAAGAAAGTCGATTTAAGTCTTTGGTTGTATTGTCTATGTTCACATTCCGAAAAAAATCTCAGAAAAAAATGGAATGCTAAAGGTAAGCCGCTTATATTTGTTGATTATTGCGAAAAAATCAAAGATTATAGACTATTTGATCCGAACGACAATGGAAATATTATTAGAGCAAGAGATATAGTGTTTCTAGAAAATAGATTTTCTATTGATAAGACTGAAGCAGTGAAATGTTGTACAAGTATTTCTCAAATCAAGTTATTTGAAGAAATAGGAAATACTTCAGAGGTTGAAGCTGTAGAACTAGATGAAATACATGAATATGGGAGGAAAAAGTAGAAGAGGAAAAAGTACAGCAAATGAAACAGCAGAAGAAAGAAGATAAAAAAGAAATAGCAATAGAAGCAGAGGGAGAAATAAAATTAGAAACAGGGACGCAAGAAAAGAATACTCGAGTTAATGAAGATAAAAAAGAAGAGAATAGGTATCCAAAAAAAAATAGAAAAGCAAAAGATTTCTTTGACTACTTGCTTCATTATACTATATGTAAATTGAATGATCCTAAAACTCTTGACCAAGCTATGTGAAACTATGAAGTGAGAAAGACAGTGTTCCATAAACTCTCTCAGTGGAGAGAAGCTATGGAAGTAGAATTACAATCTATGTCGAAGAACAAAGTTTAGTGGATCTTCCAGCAAGTAAAAAGATAGTGAAGAAGAAATGAGTTTTCCAAACTAAAAAAATTCAGTGAAGATATTATTAAATATAAAGAGTATTTATAGTAGCGAAAGATTTTTACAAGAGTATGGTGTAGATTATTTCTAAACTCTTTCTCCTGTAATTAGACAAGTATAAGTGTTACTAAATGCTCTTTCTGCAGAGTTTGTCTTTGACATGTAATGTGGATATGTTTCTTGTTGATACATTTAATACTCGCATATATATAATACTTTTCCGCAAATGTTTGTACTTGTCCACAAATATTAAATATTAAATATTAATTTATATTTGAAAGAAGTTGAATCCTGCCCATTATCAAACAGTAAGCTGAAAATGGCGGCTTCCGATGTGTGTGAATCCATTCCTTTCTCTTAAGTCTTTTCTCTTATGTCTTGAATTTTATAGCGTTATTACAATGTTACCGACAATCAGTCATGTTAAGATTACTTCAATTATTCTTGATCGAGGGTTTATCATCTGCTGTTATTTTGCAATATCGACTTGTTAGTATCGGATCCATAATGAATTTAATCAGAAGATTATTAGATTTTTTTTTAGGTATGTATATTGATGTGTGGCTATAGAAACATAATTTCTAAATTGAAGATATAAAAAAAACAACTGAAATTTGTAACAGTAAAGGTAAATTATAATGCGCGAAAAGATTAATTATTTAGTATTTTATATTATTAAACATATATGTATAAGATAATATAAATGTAACATAACTCATATATGTATATAATTATATTAAATGTGGGAAAAAGTTCGTAACGTTTTTTTAAACGTGACGTTTTGCCATCTAACGGGAAAAACGCCACGAACTTTTTCCCACACCTAATATTATAGTGTTAATTGTTGAATAAAAATTTTAACTAATTAGGGATGCATTAAATATATCTTATTTTAATTAATTAAGGTTAGATTAATTAGAGCTAGATTGCATCAGATATCCGAAAAAAAAAATCGGAATCTGGTGTTATCCGGTATTTTTTTTACTATCCGCTCAGAGAGCCGAATATCATTAGTATCCGACAATATACAATATATATGTATATCCAGCTGAAATTTTATATTGAAAGTTTGCATCATTGATCAAAATTCTATTTTTTTCAGCTGAACTTTTTGCCTATCTGATTCTTTTTTCTTTTTTTTTATACGTTGGGAAGATAAAAAAAATTATTTTTGTCTTATTTTTCTCTTTTTTTTAGAATTTTGAGAAATTTGTACCAGATATTCGAAAAATATCCGGATAATTATTGCTCTACTGGATATCCGATAATTTTACGATCCGCATGCCTAGGATAATCTTTCTCTTTCTGTGCTATTCTGAATAGTGTATACAATAATTTTAGTATTTACCTACTATTTTTATGTCATTATGTCCGATATGTATTAGTTAATATTATAGTTTGTAATAAAATTTCCATTACATAATATAATAGTAACTGTAAAAATAAATATATAACTGTAAAATAAATATATAAATATGTAAATATGTTCATATAAACATATTTTTTATAATCGAAAAATTGCTACGTTTAATTATGTTTTTTTTATTTTAATACATAAAATAGAAGTAAAAAAATTATCAATTTTTTGTAGCATATATTTCTGCAATTTTTACACAGCACATTCTGCAATTTTTACACATTATGTAAAATATCCTCATTTTTTAATATTTTCTAAAACCAATAAGTATCTACAATATATAGATATTAGAGGATTATATAATAAAAAATATAGTTTTATTATAATTATTAAATTTATAAGAACATAAGACAAACAGTATCCCGCAAAATACAAACTAACAATTGACATTTTTTATTCGATAATACAAATGTAACATGACACATTAATATACGTATATAATTATTAATATAAGTATTAATTGTTAAATAAAACTGTATAAATAGAATGTTCTTGATTATTTCAAAATTTTGCCACGGATCTTTCAATATATATTTTTATATTTGAAATATTTTTATATTTGAAAAAAAAGAATATCTAAAAAAATAGTACAGTTTTTAAGACATTTTAAGTATTATTACAATAGTATTATTGCACAGTTTTTAAAATATAAGGGAGAGTGGAATAAATCGGACTTATTTGCAATTTTTGCTCTCTATAAGGCGTAAATAAAATCCAATCGTAAAACCGAAGGTACCATTGGAAAGATTTAATTTTCCTTCATTTTTGCTTCATTCATCATTTTGACATATTATTGACATATTCAGATCATTTTGATATATTTTCCATCTGTCTTGGATTATAATGATTAAATATAAAAACATTTTTTTCGATCCGATTTGAAACTATTGGTTCCAAATCGGATCATCCTCTGGTTCAAATTGGACATTTCTATTTTTATAGATTTTTAGATAAAATTTTAAAATATTTTAATATATTTTTGTTAGTATTGAGTAAATCCGAGCAATTTGACAGTCGAAGAAAAATTTTATTCAGAAAAAACTGACAGTTTATATTTTATTAGAATTGAAATCAATAAAACTCAATTAATTTGAATTTGATCTCTCATGATATCTTGCCGATTTAATTTCTTGGACCAGATTTGATTCGGCTCACCAGTACTACAACCAATCCTATAAGTTATCTACTGTACTGTAGATTTGATTTGAACATCCAAAAAGAGATCCGATTTGGATACAGGTTCCTTTCGAATTTTGAAATAAATTTTACAATAAACCGCAAAAGTGATCACAAAATTTAATTATTTTATAACACTTGATATTTTTGAATTTTATACTTTTTAATTATCTTAAATCAATTATCTTCTAAATTTTTAATATCTTTAATATCTTTTAAATAATTTACAAGGATTTTCTTTTTAAAAAAAATTTTTGTACAACGGCTGAAAAAAATGACTATATATTTGCGTCTATTCTATGAATGTTTATGACAGAGAATTATCAAATTGCCATCACATTCGATATCTTATAAGGACTTAATAAATAGCACGCAAATCTGCTTAACTGTATTTAAATTAAAAAGTGTTCCTATTTGGAACATGATCCAATTTAGGCCACTCCCCCCTAAATTTTAAGTATTATTACTATCATTTAGATATATAATTAGGTAAATGGTAATTAAGTAAAATACAATTCTCAGTTAATTATATAAATTCATGAAAATTGTTTCTAGAGCAAATGCGTCACTTCGGTTAATAACGTGAAAAATGTTTCATATCTTTTTTATGAATAAATATTATACATTTATAACTTATAATAATTAGTAAATAAGATTATCCTTTGCTGAGATCATCTCTTTCGTAATAT
Source organism: Atta cephalotes (assembly GCF_000143395.1). Lineage (NCBI taxonomy): Eukaryota > Metazoa > Arthropoda > Insecta > Hymenoptera > Formicidae > Atta > Atta cephalotes. The sequence continues at coordinate 485,015 of NW_012130151.1, forward strand.
TTTCAATGAAATGCGACTTAAAAATTATTTTTATAATAAAAATTTCAGTCAAAAACAATATAGAATAATATATATATATATATATATATATATACTAATTATATNATATATATATATATATATATATATATATATATATATATATATATATTATATTATTATTATTATATATAATATATATAT
>NW_012130151.1:485217-500082 GCF_000143395.1 Atta cephalotes
ATATATATATATATATATATATATATATATATATATTTCAATTATCGTTTATTTAAATATTATAAATTAAATAATAGTATAATAATATTTAAAATGTAAATCTTAAATACATTCTTGTATATTATTTGTTTAAAATAATATTTTTTTAAATACTAAAATAATATTATTTATATTATCTATATTCAAAAAAAATTATTTTAAAAAATAATACACAAATGCCTCCAAAATAATATACCTTCAAATAATATTACTTTTTTTATATTATTTTTATTTGAAAAATATTTTTAAAAGGATAATACACTAATAATACACTTTAAGATATACATACAATGAGAGCAAAAAGTATTCGTACAAGGAAATTTGTTATAAAAAAATATTATTTGTAGAAAATAAACATTAATTAACAATTTTACATTCTGTTGTAATATGAATAAATGAGCTTAGCATGTATTCCTGATTTGAATGATTAGAAGTAAAATTTCTCATCTGTACAAATATTTTTTAAGCGTTTAAACAATACAATTTTTAATTTTCACTTATTTTTCAGATGATATATTTTGTATAATTAATACACATCATTTTGGTATATATATAATTTTAAGAAACATATAATCTATTTTATTCTTTATGAATAAATTGTTAATTATCCAACAAGAAATGATCGTTAATTAAACGTCGAATTGACATCAAATTGGTGTTAAAATCATCGAATTTATATCAATTCGATAATTCATTTCTCGCTGGATAATATTATTAAGGGAAAAAATTCGTAGCGTTTTTCCCGTTAAATGTAATGAGAAAAATGAAGTTTTTTTAAAAAATATTTTCTCTGTACGAATACTTTTTGTACTCACTGCATATTGTTATTTCAATCAGTACTTGCGTTTATTGAAGCTTCGCTCGAAATACAATATTTCGCATACCAAAAACACTTTTTTTCGGTATATTTTCCTTCAATCGCTGAGTTGCGCGTGACGTTTGAAAAAACGGTGTACGTGTTTCTCTTCAGATCTATCCCCACTCAAGAGCGGCCGCACGCCTGCCTGTTGGCACCACTTCTCCCTCTCCCTCCGGCGGCCCGCGACGTGCCTGCTATGGCGATGTTTACAGCGTAGTCACGGCAACGGCTCATGTGATCAGTCGGTGGTCCGTCGCGCGCCGGGTAACAGTAGGCGTTCTTCGCGGTGTGTATCGAATCGGATTGTGTTTTTGACTTTCGTTTCGTATCACGCCGCCGTCGTACGTTTCGACGGACTACTGTTCTGGTTCTCTCTCGGAACGTTGACAACACTCAACACGACGATCAGACAATTCGAATTCGACGGAGAGGCGAATCAGTGGCGCGAATATCCGGAAAAGTGACGCGATCGGACGTGCAACTGTGCGTAAACAGTGATGTTCGGATACTATCGTGTTTCTCTCCTTTAACATAGCACTCTGTATGGATCAGATTGCAGGACTGACATCTCGACGAAAGCTCACGACGATAACTTCGACATGAAGCATGTCGCGATAATCGGAGCACCGGCGAGATGCGGATCCCTCGTCGCATGTCGTTTCGATCATTCGATCATTCATGCGGATTAAGTGACGCAGAACCGGCAGAACGTGATCGACGCGCGCGTGCTCCGAATCGATCAAAATCCAGTAATATAATGTACCGCGTGAACGCATCGGTGATCATTCGCGAGTATGATTGACGGACGATCAAGGAGCTCTAGAATTTGAGTGTCGTAAAAGAGAGAAAGGAAAAAAAATATATTTGTATTTTGCGGAGTGACGTGAAGTTCGCGGGGGAAGTTCGAGCAGTAATCACGTGATCGCGTGTCCGCGGTGGAAAAAAGCAGAGAAAGTTCGCGGCGTGTTATGGTCCGCGTGTTTTCTTTCGCGGGACGAAATGAGGACGGCGACGCAGCAGCGTGGTCGTCGATGAACCCTAAGGACAAATGTGCGGATCCCGTGGTGGTGGAACAAGGCTCGTGGCTCTGTAAGCCCACTAGCAGCCCTCAAGCTTGTACGCCGCTTACCGTCGGCGCGGGTATGATGCCACGAGGTCTGCCGACGAGACGTGGCCTGCAGGCGTTAGCGCTCGTCATCGCTACCGCCTATGCCACGATTCTCCTCTATCAAGCTATCGCACCGCGTCAGGTAATTAGAACGATCATTATCAGTCGTTGCTGAATATAACTATCCGTATTGCTGACGACAGTTCTGTGTAGAGATAAAAATGACCCAATTTCACAACATCTCACCCGGTAATTTATTTACTCGGTAAATTACTCGGTAATTTTTTAAGGCTGGTAAAATAATAATTTTAAAACATTAAGAAAATAAAGTAATTTGATATAAAAGCGTTTAGTCATTAACCCTTATGAAAATAAAAATCGGAGCGTAAATCAGATGTAATGGAAGAGTAACAGAAGCGTGAAACTTCTAGAAGACGAAAATTGGAACAATGAAATATAAAAGAAGCATTTACGCTTCTTTTACATTTTGATGTTTCAATTTTCGCCTTCTAGAAGTTTCGTTTACGCTTTTATTATTCTCTCATTATATCCGATTTATGCTCTGATTTTTATTTTCATCAGGGAAGTTAAAAACGCTTTGTTAACTAAAATTTTCATATTATATTGTTATTATATATTGATGTAATAATTAGACAACCAACAACCAACAACGTTTAAGACAAGAATGACAAATCAGGGACGATTTACAACAGGAGTGGCGAGTGGCGCACTTGCACACAATTCAATTGCACACATTACTCACATTGGTCTGTTCCTAGTAATTTTTCACCAATGAGATTATATTAATTTTAATTAACTAATTAGTGATGTGGACAATTGATATACCGTTTACGATATCGTAATTAACAGCATCAGTCGGCAACTTAATACGATAAGTAGCCACACACTTAAATGAGTCTGTGTCATATAGACACGTTTTGTTACGAAATTAAATTATATGTTTAGATTTCGTCAATAGTTATTCAATCAGCGATTCCTATTAGGAATATTAGAAGAATGTTGTTTTATTTTATACAATTTATAAATAGGAAAATACAGTCTATTTGTACAATACATAAAACTATAAAGACAATAAATACAATCAAAATTACCAATAAATTATCATTTTACTGCAATTTTATCGCAAGTAATTGTAAAATTGAATTTGACAATATTTTTATATCTCTAGTTCTGTGATAGTTGCAGGCTTATTCTCTACAATGCTCTTTATTTCTCGTTTTTTGCTTTTTTCTCCTTTGTATTTTCCCTATTTTATCAACAATTGCATTTCTTTCGAAATTCTTAACTTTTATCTCGGACGATATAAAACAAAAAGAGAAGAGTCGAAAAGACAAAATGTAAAAAATAACAAAAAGCAAGAAGTAGGAAAAACAAAAAGCACATTGTAGAAACAGACTTAACTCTTAACGCAAATTTCATTGTCATTATAATGCTACTGCGCAGCTCTTTCATTATGATAAAAAAGCTGGGCAGTAGCGTTATTCTATAATGATATCGAAATTTTCGTTAAGAGTTACAGAATAGATATGCTGCGATTCTGTAAAGCTCGTGTCACATTACGAATTGGAGACTGAGGATTGCGAATTAAAGATTAGAATTCGACCAGTCAGAATTTTAATTTTAATCTGTTTTGTTCTGATTAGCTAATTCTATTGTTTAATTCGCAATCCTCAATCTCCAATATGTAATGTGACACGGACTTAAGGACTGTCACACATACTTTTCGTAGCGACAGTTTGGACATTGTCGTTGCACAGTTGTTTTATAAGTTGAGGAAACAATATGGAAATCCTGAAAAATTTCGAAAATATTGTATAAATTTTACAGAAAAGTGTTTCGGATAAAAGATTCGTTTAAAAAGATCTTTTTATTCTTGGATAACATTAAATTGATAAGATCAATAAATAGATCTTTTTAAGTCCTGCAACTTTTATCATAAACACTTTTCTGTAAAACTTATATTTTTCGAGATTTTTCAGGGTTTCCATAATTTTTTTTATTCTTTATAAGAAGAATAACTGTCCTTATTATCTTGAAAGTTTTCTCGTAATAAGCCTTTGTATTTAAATGAGTCATAAAGAATACTAGTATAAATAAATAAGAAAAAGTATTTTTTTTTATTAAGTTAAATTATTAATGCACATGATACCGAAGATAATATTCTATTTTTTAATTATTAAAGTGTGGCAAATATTTTTCGAAAGATATGAGGAATTTATGCGAATCTAGTAATACCGCAAGATTTTATAAGCTTCCTATGGTGCTCTGTATTGTGTTATGAATGTACATTGAAATTATAAGTATAATTGAAATAATGATTTATATTAACTTAAATTAGTTTACATCTGTTATCTGTTTTAATAATTGTATGTCAGAATGAGTTATGGATAGGCACATAAATTGGAGGACATATTAATAGAGAGCTATCTTGGAAGACATACTATATTAATAGAGACAAGAACATTTTTTTTAAAAACATGAAACATTTACATATTTTTAAATTTAAAAAATATCATAAGAAAAAGAAATAATTGAAAAATGGATATTGATTTCAAGCAGATGAAATTAAAACTATATTTAATAATTAAAATAATGAACATGTTGGTTTAAAGGCACATTAAGGGGCATATCACTATCACAATTGAAATAATTATTCTATAATATTTGCGCAACGACATATAACATTGTCGTTAAGAATTATAGAATCAGAATACTGAGCAGGGTGTTCAGAAATTTTACTCGAATACACTCAGGTATCATTTTGTTTAACATTCATAAGCATAAAATGATGCCTATGTGCATTCAGTGAAGTTTCTGAACACGATCCTGTGTTTGTCTATCGTCGAAGTTGAGCGAGATCGTTTGAATCCGACTAACAATAGTAATATATATTAGTGTATGTGGCATTCAAAACATTCCGCTATTATTGCTGTATCCTTGTACTTATTCTTGTACTCTTTTTTTGTTATCTAACTCAGGTTGTCGAAATTAAGATAATAAAAAAGTATGAAACTTAATCTGAATAATTCTAATGTTTCTAATAATAATTCTAATAATTCTAAATTCTCATACATGAAAAAGCTCGTATAAAGAATGGCACTTTTTTTTCTAATATAATGTATAATTTGAAAGAATATTAGTTTTTTAACTGAACTTTTTGCACTGTTTATCTTTTCTTTTTTTTCTAATGTAGAGAGAAATTAATTCAAGGGAAAAGTTGAACATGCAAAAAGTTTAACCGAAAAGAACAAACTTAATATGATCACAAAAAATTATCAAAATATTAATTGGCAGGATTAATTGAGGGGATGGACGGAATAAAGACACAATTCTACTTAAGTTCTTTTTCCGGAGATTATATAATATTTTTTTATATAATATGGATCGTAATAGAGAAGTATTATAACATTATAACATTCTTAAGACATTACATAAATTCATTTATTTGATACAGTATCCATTTGTGTATAATAAACAAGTAGCAAGTCATTTTAATTTTTAAAATCAAGATTTTGTAAAAGGTCTTTATTTATTATTCGCCCTCTTTTATAGACTGCATTATAAATATGAGCCGTGCTGTTTCCACATTCAAAAATAAATTTATTTGTCGCTCTGATTCTGTAATGGGCTTTCTATAATAAACCGTTAGTCACTATTCATGCAATAGTAATAAATTAAAATTATAAATCATAAATTTTATGAAATTATCCAGAATACTTACATCCAGAATAAATCATATCAGATCGTTACAATATTTCAGCTAGTCAGAAGAGTGATAGTTCTCAGAGCAATATACTAGAGAATTGGTCAGTCCTAACGTAATTTAAGTTATAAATTGTAAGAAATGAGATTTGGCCATCTTCACGCAATCACTGATTACTGATTTATTATTGTCTTATTACACACTATTAACTCGTTTACAACTCGCTCTCAATTTCTGATCTTTTACTAACAGCTTATTATTGTAAAAAGCTCATAACTTTTAACAATTCGGCATCGTTATATTGTCGTTGCATTGATTTTTTATCATATCCTCAAGAATCGGGGTACAAAAAAATAAATTTATCACATGCGTGAATGTGGAAAGAACTTAGCTCGTATTTAGTTTAATTTAATTAATCCTACAATAATGTAGATGATTTTATTATGAAATTATGATAGGTTTTCTTTTCAGCTAAACTTCTTGCACAATTTATCTCTTTCTTCTTTTTCTTTTCACGGAAAAAAAGAAAAGATAAACGATGCAAGAAGTTCAACTAAAAAAAATACAGACTATATACTTATTCTTTCAAGTTATAGAAATATTAAAAAAAGAGAAAATGCATGTTTTATGATAAGATTAGTATGTTAGAATTATTCAGATAAAGTTGAACTTTTTTATTATTTATTTACTTATGGCATATTCGATAGACTGCACTAATGCGCACTGAATTACGTACGAACTTTTTCGGTGCCACGCATTCGGGTTGTGCGCACTATATCAGTGCGTTCAAGTTGCCATATTCGGCAAATAAAAACTGATCCAATGAAGTGCTGAATTTGTATTCAGATCAACCGAATGAACGAGTTAAAAAAATGTTGAACATTTTTGTTTAGTGCAGTTTGGTATTTGAACAAACAAAACTAATTAGGTAACAAAAAATTACAAAATAGTGGATAAAGAAAGACTAAAATTATTTATTATAAATGAATTATTAGAAATAAGTAGTAGCAATGATGAAATAGAAGATATGTGTAATAAAAGAAGAAAGGTCAAAAGTTAAAAATTATGTGGACATCGTGAATATTCGGGCAAAGAAATATATAATTATATATGATAAAAAAACAAATATTTTTAATAATGAAAATATTTATGTTTACTTAGTTGTAATGTACGTTATTAGTTTCAAACTTAATTCTGCATCGTGTTAGGGCAGCACCGTGTCAGTGCATATGTATCGAATATTCCATTAATTTCAATCATTAATTTCAATAATCTGAAAAATTGATTTGAATGCTTATAAATGCATTTTCAGCATTTTATATAATAACACAATTTATGATTATTATTTTATAGATACATATAACATAACATAATATAGTATATGAAAATATTCAAACACAGATATTTTTTGAATAATTAATATGTGCATTTTTATAAATTTAACTGAGGAATATAAAGTACAAGTAGAGGAAAGGCCCCTATTATGAGATACCGATTCATTTTGAGTAAATGGTAGAAATCTGTGGGCAGAATTTAAAAAAATAATAGATCATTTTGAAGGGAGATCATTTTAGTAAGCTTTAAGGTAATGTAAAATTTAATTCAAATTTTATTTTTTTATAAAGAAAATTAAAGAAATGTAAAAAGTGAGCAAATCGCAAAGTTAAAAAATTGTGCTCCTAATATGAGATGTCCTGAGAAATCGATAATAAAACGCAAAATATTGCAATTACATTAGTATTGCAATTAAAAAACTTTATTTAATGTTTCTAAAATAGAAATAAACACAGCCAGTGCGCGTACAAAATGAATATGCGATGAATTGTACCTAGTTGACTCGTCTTCAGGTAGTTGGAATCAAGCATCGCAAAAAGTTGATGTTTATTCCGATTGTCCTTTTTATTATTGTACAATAACATTTATACTTTAGCAACAATTTTCACTATGACATAGGAGCATTATTTCATATTAGAAATATCTTGGGTATCTCATATTACGATTTCCATGCCTCACTGTTTTACGTTTATCATCAAATCTAACTTCTAATTATAATACATAATTAAACAATTCAACATATCACGTATTTTTCTATTAATACGATCTTACTCTATCACCACGTGAAGAATTTATTATCAAATATTTATTTATTAAATAATATTAAATAATAAACAAGGTTTAGAAGCTTATCTCAACGAAACTTGAAGACATCCAAATTTTAAAATCTTTTTTTGCAACGACTATAGGCACGATCTAATAATAAATTTTTCTAACTAAATAGTTTTCCAAGAACAGTAAATTCAATGGTGAAATCAATAGACGTTTATTAATTTAGCGGAAACGCCGCTATTTCATATTAGGCGCTTATCTCATAATAGAAGGTTTCCTCTAATAAAATCACATTCTTCAATTAATATTAAATAGATTTCTCTCTTTCTCTCTCTTTCTCTCTCTTACTTATACAGAGTTTGGAATTAAAATTAAAAGAAAATATTTATGAAAATATGAACATATTTTAATGAAAGTAAAATATATATATATAATGTCAGTAATAGACAATTTTATAGAAAAATAGTTTTTTTGATACGTTTATAGAAAAAAATTGATTCCAAATTAGCCACAAATTAAACGTTGATGCGAAATATAATTATTTTTATAGTTATTGTATATTACATATCTCTCAATGCTTCGGTAAAAAGAGATATTGTGTTTATGATATCATTTACGAAAATAATTGCTTATTAAAAAGAATATGTTTATTTTTCAATACTTTCTCAATGCCTTTTAGCAAGGAAAGCTCACTGCAAGAATCTCAAGAGAAAATTTTTTCTTTTTTCTTAATGATATATTCTGATAATTGTATGTCGCAGTGGGTCGACGAGATGAATGTGGCGGAAGTGAATAGCCGAAATGTGATAGTGGAAGTGCCGGCGTCAAGAAAGTTAATAAGCGAGGAGCTGCCGGTGACGCTGCCGGTGGCAACTGCGACTATGGCATCGTTCACGACGAACCTTAACGACGTGTTTATCAGCGTGAAGACCACCAGACACTATCATCATTCGCGTTTGCCGGCCATCATCGATACGTGGTTCCAGTTCGCCAGAAATCAGGTGAGCTTCTTTTATTCCGTGTAGATCGCCGTGAAATGCCAATATTCCGGATTCATTAGCGTCGCTCGATTACCTCGTTTCTTGCGCCCCAACCTTGCGACAACCTCGTTACAAATATAGCACGATCACCTAACACTGAAACTTCCTAAGAATATTGTTCAATAGTTGGGATATTTTTTGATATATGATCACTTATTCGATTTGTAACAATACTAACAATGTATTAACTTTATTTTTACTTTGCATAAATTCTACTACTTTCTTTATAAGCAGTTATATATATTTTAATATTTTTGATAAAATTATGTGATGTGTATTAGAATTATTCAGATAAAGACTTTAACTTTTAACTTTTTTATCATTTATCAATTTTAGTAACCTAGAAAATTGATGACGTGAATATTTACAGAAGTATTTCTAGCATTTCAAACATCGACAACATGATTTATGATTTTTATTTCATAGATGCACTATAGTATAACATAAGAAGTATACGAAAATACTTAGGATAGTTTTTATATAAGTTTAGCAAAATTGCGAACTTCGAATTATTGGAGATTATTAATTATTAATAATATGTAATTAAATGCCACTTTTATTGTTGAAACATATTTGATTATTATTGAATATAATGATTTAAAGAGCTTCTCAAAATTGCTTCAAGGATCAATATAAAAAAAATTCATTGCTCGTTCATTAATTCTTATTATACAAATACTATATAGAAAACATATTTGATTCCTCTTAATATACAAATAAATATGTAAAAAATAAGAATATATAAATTCCATGTATATATACATCCATGTAATGGATGTATACATGTAATTATTTAATTTAAATCTGAATACGAATATGCGACTGCGTAATATTTTTTAAATATTTTATATATATTTTTTGTAGGTAGAGCGAGATTATTCTGTCAGTTTCAACTTAATTTACAATAGCAAACAATTTTTTTGCAGTGACGTGTTTATAATTATATTATACAATCATTATTCCTTAAGCACAACTAATTAAATAATTAAAATGTTCTGTTCAAAGAAACATTATCGCGAGAAATGGACGAAAAAGTTCCGCTTTATTTTATTTACATTTACAGTTTAATAAGAAAATAATAATATCGGTTTTATTTGATATAACAATTGCAATGTTCAATTAGGATAGTTTTTACATGGATATAATATTTTTTATCATAAAAATAATATTATATACTATGGCATTTAAAAAAAAATGATTTTGGAGTTTGTTTATTATTATTTGATTCATTCGTTATTAATTGTGAAGAAAACTATTATTCGTAAAAATTATTTTCGAGGAGTATTGTTCGTTATTTGATTCGTTTGCCATTTGTGAAGAGACCAGAGAACTTGGATAAGAATTAATCGTGTTAAAGTATGATAAATGTACGCATAGTCTTATCGCAACGTCTCCATCATCGCGAGATTCATCTACATGCCTTCTTGTGGAGCGGAATAGACCACACTTTGTAACGACTCGTTGGGCTTTATCCAAGGGTATCGAAGCGTATTCGCGCGTATTTACCGTAGACCATGTCGCCGACGATCAGCATGAATTCACGATTTCTTGCGCCATGGGAATGAGATTTGTTCCACTCTTCCTTTCCTACAATTTCTCATTTGCCTTTTCGTAAATATCGCGATATACCATCCATACTCTTCGAAAACAAGGACGATATTTCACTCGAATTTTATGTGATATTATTGCTGTAGAATTAAATTAATTAAATTTTTTAATTTTACTTTTAATTTTTAATTTAAAATTACAAATAAGTAAATCTTTTGAAAAATTTTTTTTTTCAATACATAATTATGCTATTTTCACTGGTAATTAAATATAATGCATCGTATTCAGATTTATTAAATTAAATTATTGTGTATGTACACATAATTATACATTTTTATTTTTATATATTTGTTTTATATCGAAAAAAAATGAAATTTTCTATCTTTTAAGATTCAACTGGGCAATGAACAAGAATTTTTTGGTAATTAATACTAATAAAGAAACCTTGGGAGAAATTCTCATACGCTGGTATTATTCTTGCGTTGGATAAAGAAACAAAATAGTCTTGTATCTCTCAGCGGCTTCCGCGTCCTTCTGCACTTTGCCAGGTTAATATACCGTTCCTCCAGGTAATTACTACCTGGATTTTGCACGAGTTCTCGCGTTTCCTGTAATTTCGGTTGATTTTCTTTACGCTGTTCAGGGAATGGAACTTTAGTAAATTTAGTCGTGAATACATTATCATGTTGTTTATTGATATCTTGATTTGATTTCTCATTTAAGAGATTTTTTGTTTCACATCTATACTTTTATTTATTTAATTTCTGACTTTGGCAATTAGATATATAAGTATTCCTTATCGAGTTTTAATTTTGAAAAGTAATTGTTGTGTCTTTTTTTATATTATAATTTTTTCAAAGTTTCTCTGTGTTTTATTAATTTAATTTGATTAATTTATAATTAATAACAATTGATATATTGAAATAGGAATAATGACAAAAAATTTTGTACTCAATATTTCTACTTTCACTCAAAATGGCAGTTTCACAAGCTACAAAAATTAAAACACGATAATATAAAATAAATAAATGTCATTTAAGATATTTATTATTTATTCGGTTTTAAATATCTTCCAAATCTATTTATATAATTCAAACCTGTTCAATTCGAATTTTGGAGTGAAAACGCAAAACCATCGAGGCAAAATAATTCAATGTAGGTAAAATTTTGGGGACTGTAAAATGTTGATCTAAGTGATTCTTATCAGTTTAATAATTTCTGAAATCTTACTCATATTGAATTTTTTTATGTCAATGGCTTTGCATTTTGGCTTCGGAGCTCAAATTGGACAGGTCTGTGCTAATTAATAATATAATTAAAGCAATAATAATTAAACTGTGTAATATTTATATAATAATAATATATTATACATATATAATTAACAATATTATATTAATGATTGTCAAATATTTAAAATTTAATGCATTATAAATATAAGAGCACAATTATATAATAACAATTATATAAAAATGTAATTCGAATGTTAGAATAATCAGATTTTCAAGATAAATTGAATAATAAATTAGGAAAATTGATAAGAATTTATATGTCGATTATTTCTTAAAATAAAATAAAATTAAAATAGATAAATTATTTGAATTGATTATAAAATTATTTGAATAAAAAAAAAAAATTGAAATATAAAGAAATGACTCAATTGTTTAAAAATCAAAGTATGTATATCTAAAAGAGCTACGAGCCAAAAGATAAATTACAAACACAATCATTTCGATCTATCACGAGGTCATTATCAATAACAGTAAAATTTGAATTTAAAAGTATAACTATAACAATTATAAAGATCATTAGAGTTGTATGTCCGCAACGAAAGCATTTGTAATTCTCATGACACGCCACGGTGTCTTAATTTGCTTCGTATCCTGATTATTCTTTGCTCCCGTTGATCTCACGCTTTTTCCACGCGTACACTCGCGATGCCTGTGACTCGCGTCAGCATGCATTTTCCGCGAGCGAGAAAAAGTACGATGAGAATAATAAAAGTCTGTGTCCGGCTGCATACGGTTTGTGGTTCGTGGGAAGATCTCACGATTTACCTCCGACCCTGACGACCTCCGCGTTAGCCGACTTAGTCCACCCACGAGCACTCTCAACGAACTCACCTTTTTCGTGGTTTCTTTCTCGATAATTAAACGATGCACCACGATCCTGCAAGTTGGCTGAAATGATCGTTCTTTTATTTGCGTGTATGAGATCGAGAATGTTGTTGATTCTCACGCATTGTTGCAGAAATCCAATACATTCAATCAGTACATGATATTATAAAAACGTATAAAAACGATATTGCATGATATAATAAAAGGACACTTTTATGATGTAAAAAAGAGTATCAATTTTTCAGGTTGTTTTATATATTCATAACTTAATCTCATAATTAATAAAATGTTATATTTGTAAAAGAGAGTTGATTTATGTACACGTTCATAATTTATAAACGCGCATTTTAATAAACGGGGAAAATATCCAAAAATGAAGAATTTTATCGAATAAAAAAATAATATATAAATCAATAATTTTCAGCGGCTAGAAGACTTATTTTCTTTCCTGGCGAGATTAGAAATTCACAATCCAATTTACGGCAGGTGATTTATTGTGGTGAAGGTAATAGACTCTGGTAGAAACTTAGTCATCTGCACCTCCTAAGGTTCAAAATTATTTGCGGAGCAATAAGTCTTGAAAATGTAGATTGATTTCTTAAGACATTTGCAGAATTTATTTAATGCAAAACATTTTTGCAAAACAGTTTTATGTTGGTATATATTGTATACATCATTTATACTGTTATGGTTATCGTTTGACGTAGGGATTTTTTAAAATACAGATTTTTTTTGAAATGGCGATAGTTTGAAAAAAAGTTGCAATTTAAAAAAAAAACGTCTTTAATTGTCAATTAAAAAAAATTAAATATTTTGAAAAATCCTATGTCAAACGATAGAAAAAGTTGCTAAGAATATTCAGTTAAAACTTTAAGTCAACCGGATGAAAATTTTTTGAATTATTATGTACACCGTTTCGGAAAAATGCGTTTTGAGAAAACCGCGTTTAAAATTTTGAAACATTACACAGCTGTGTCACAGCAAGAATTTCTATCTTAACCTGTGATGTTTGCTTCATAAAGTTATTTATATTTTTTCTTGTATTCTTAAAGTAAGGTTTTCTTGTATTCTAAAGGTTGAAACTAAATTAAAGTAATAAAAAAATTTCGATTTTTTGAAACCTCAAGAATAGGGTCTCCCCTTAAGAACTTTGAAAATTAATATTGTAGAAAAAAGATTGATACTTTAGACTCCAACTGAAATCGTGAAATATAAAATGTAATATATTCACTTTTTAATAAAATATATCAATTATATATACATTTAAATTACCTACAGGTATATTTATAAATATTTAAACAAAACAATTTAAACAAAAAGCCTATTAAAGAAAAAATTAGAATTAAATAAAAATTATTTATATAATTTGTAATATAATAGTTAATTTTTTATGATATTTTGTATCTAACAATTCCAACAGAACATCATTTTATCTTTTAGTGTATATTTTTACATATATATTAAGGCTCTTTTCTGAAGTCTTAAATAAGTCTTTATGGATTTTAAAAAAGAGAAACAAGATTAGAGTATTGTATGTAGCAGTTTGCTGTTAAGGTGTTAAGTTTCTCTTCTAAATTGGACAGAGGTGAGCAATAGGTCGTAATGTTTTGATTATTAATATGTCGTATATCACGGGTAATAATGCGTTTTAATAATGCGCTCCACTGAGGAGGAACATTGATTGCGCATTTATTGTTTGTATTGGAGCAATCCCTATATTCACCCTTTTTCTCTTGGCCACCATCTTACGATGTTGTTAATGACCTTTAATGACCACATTTACACACTTTACTACTACTTCTTTTTTCGTTCTTGTGGTCAATAATTTACGCGGCATATAATAAGATCAAATAGTTAATAATTCGTTTAAGTTGTTTTCCAGACATTCGTTGTGAAAATAATCGAGATTTATATTTTGTTATCATAAAATCTCGATTATGTGAATGGCAGTAAAGATAGTATGCCAACGTATAATGCACATCTGTGGATATTTTTTACTATCTCAAAAATTTTTATAGTTTTAATAATTTGTTCGATTTTTTTTTTGAGCAATATATCCTTGGATGAAATATTCCAAATGAATTTTTGTTATGATTTTCCTATCTATTATTAAATATTTTAACAACATAAATCTATAGTGTTAAATTTAACTATTGTTTTAGTATAAAATAATGATATGTATATTGAGAAGGAGCAGTGGTGACTTAAATTAGATTAAATTTGACATTATAGATTTAACAGTGTTGTTAAAATATTTTAATTTTATTTTTTAGTATATATATATATATATATATATATATATATATATNTTATATATATATATAATT
>NW_012130151.1:500102-532572 GCF_000143395.1 Atta cephalotes
ATTTATTATATATATATATATATATATATATATATATATCTTTATATATAGATTATAAATTTAACAGTAAACGAAATGTCAAATTAAAATTCTGTTAAGATGCAATAAAAATAAAAAGTATATTATGGCAAAAGCGAATAAACTTTTGTTATTTAAGTACAATCCAAAAGAGTGATTCATAAAAAGTACTTCCTTCAATCAAATTTCGATAATTCTATGCTTAGCGAGAATAAACTTTTTAAAACTTTTTTTTACAAACTTTGTATCAAACCCTTATTGAGACTCAAAATTCGAGGAGATCTTTTCTTGCGCCATTCTCTAAATTTGATAGTCATGCTGTTCGATTATCGTGTTATTAAGTGGAGGTGTAGACATACGTGGTTAGGTACAAATTTTCGTGATTCATAAAAAGAACCCCTCGAGATCTCGAGGGTCGATTGCGGGTCAAGTCTAGTGTCGTTACTTAGAATGACTTGGCCGATATTGCAATCCCCTAATCGACGAAGGCCGACTCATACCGCGCGCCGATTGGATTTGGCTTCGGATAATTGGTCGATTACTTTAGTTATTTAAGCAAGTCTTAAAAGGTCCGATGCAATTTCGCGCGGCGCGCCGATGAGAGCTCACTGTGTTTCAATAAATTATTTTCTCTTAATTTTCATTGCTCTTTATGCGGTAGGTTTGCGATTTTCAATTGACCTTCAATGCGATATAATCAACGTGCCGAATGATTTATTACCGAATTTTATCCAATTTCCATTGATTTTCAATTATATAGAACTTATGTCGAAAAGAATTAGATATAAAAATATTAAAAATTTGTCATTTTTATTGTGAATTATATTTTTGAAAGATTAAAATTTTGAAAGATCTAATTTTGAAAGAGTAAAAATATATTTATGTATTTTTAGCGTTGGATGAACGCACTTATTTCAGATTTTATTTATCTTTTGTTTATTTATCTATCACTGAAAAAAAAAGTTGTTGACTTGACTAAATGTGTTTAGTTCGTAGTGATTATTTAGTTCAAGTATTTATAAATTTAGATTAAATAGCGTGCGTTAGTTATGTTAACAAAATCTTGTAATTTAAGACATGTTATTTGTTTGGATTTAACAAATATTTGCTTGATCGCTGTACTTAGTTGAATCAACTAATATTTTTTTGAATCAGCAACTTTTTTTCTCAATGTAAAAACAATTTTAGCATATAACTCATTTGATGTGTTAATAGTATATCTAATAATTAAATTTTTTAAACATCATGAAATTTTATTCTGCATCTGAATCAGAAATTATATCATTGCGTTTTGTCATTGTCAAAATGATCAAACTATTATTTATCTTAATCGTAAAATTTATTTTTTAATAAATATTTTTAAAATAGAGAACTTATATAAAAATTTCTTTTTGTTCTCCGAAAATTGATAGGAAGTAATGTTTGTTTCATGTAGGTAGAACGCAATCGTTAAATTTCCTTCCATGCACATTTTAGAGCAAATTCGTCTCGCCTAATTAGACGTAACGAGCGAGTCTTTTAATATGATTCTACGCTTTTGACACATTCGCAAATGTTCTATATTGCGATACAGCTTACGAGCAGAATAACACTCGGGCTGGCTCAATGAATTCCCGGGAAAAGCTCGAAGATCAGTTTAACGACGAGTCTTTTAAGTACGACGTACGTGCGGAATTAATGCAATTATGTCGATGTAATGCGACGCCGGTGCCACTGACGTCATCGCGTTACACTCGTCTCTTATTTTTGTACACGACGTTCATTCGTTGCCGGATATTCGTGTTCTTTCTGGGAATGCTGACGAGCTCTCTGGCCCCCCCCCCCTCCTCTCTCTCTCTCTCTCTCTCTTCTTCTCTCCGCATGCCTCGAATAAACGTGTTGCAATTGCAATGCCTTTTCTCTCGCGCTATTTTTACGTTCGTCACGTTGTGCCGCGGATATCCGCTATAGCTATACATCCGAGATATCTCGGTGAACTCTTATTGAGGCAACTGCAATTTATTTAATTCTGCTTTAAAGCTTACATAATCCCGATACATGCGGTCGATTAAATATTATGCTCTCAGAAATAGTGCTATTGATTAACTTACGCATTATTTATGCAATGCATTATGTAGCTTGTTCGAAATAAGCGATTTAATTTCTATTTTAATTAATGAAACAGAACGCGAACGAATATATTGGCATGTGCAATGTAGATTAAAATGAGCTAATATCGGCTGATATAAAATTCATGGATGTATTATGCTGTAATTGCGTTGAAATTCTCTAACAAGTTGCGTTCATGGAATTTGCTTAATTTTAAAACCGTTTTAAATAGAGGAACTTGCGAATATAAAATCACACAGCCAAATATCACATAAATAATACATCGCGTTTTCCTTTTTCTTTTGTATTTTCCCGGTGGCTTACAAGACTGACGCGATATATCGCCGCGTGAAAATCCATCGGAACAATGTTTCTGACGTCTGAAGTACCATCTCCTTCGATCATTCTTGCTCGTTCACTTCCTGAAGGGAACTATTCTTGGGAACTAAAAATAAGCGACTACTTTAACACGTGCAGTGTACACTGATCGTAACGTAACGACGTTGCAATACATTCGAGTCCAGATGCAACTGCTACGGAAGGGTGTACGATGCGACAGATACAAATGAGAAGTTCAAGTCTCAACTCACGGCGATCTGAGATAAATTTTCTAATGCGACAAAATACACGAGAAACTTGAATAGTCCTTAATTGAAAATATGTCACTTTATCATAATTTCATGTGAATATACACTCTAGAAATTTTTATTTTAAACAGAGATTAGAGCAAAACGGAATATATTTATGATAGTATATATGTATAATATATATTTATCTTCTTCCGAAAATATTTCAATTTATAACGTGCATTGTATATCATTAATTATTATGAACTGTTATTGGAAAATGTTGATAATTATATTTTAAATAACATTTTGCGGAAATAATATTCTATATGTGACAGCACGAGTTAGAATTATAGTTGCTCTTTCTTTTGATTTTTAAATAACAGAATGTCGACCTTGTGATACTGCACATGTGTTTAATAAAAAAATATTGATATTTTTTCGTTTTTTTCTATTTCCTATTTTTGTTTTCGGCATTTGTTTTCGGATTTCGCTATCTCGCGAATATAAATAAGAGAAGTGTATCATAGTGGTGCGAAGTGCTTCAAGGTTGTAAGATTTATTACACGTAACACACACTGACGCGGATGGAGCGATTTCGTTTCGAAGGGATAAGAAAGGAATTGAAATTTATGATCGATACGTGATGCGTGTTGTTTGGCTGGATGGTCTGCGGTAAACAATCAAATGCGTACGTGCCATAGCATGATTATTCCGCCGCATCGGGTATAATCGAAAAAGATCGCGTATATATGTTTATATATAATCAAAATATAATGATTTTTTTTATTTCTACTTGCAGACCTGGTTCTTCACCGACAGAGATGACCCTTATTTCCAAAACCAAACCAGTGAGTATTTATTAATAATTTTTTATTAAATTAATTTTGTATAATTACAAATGAGTTTTTTAATTATTTAATTGTTCGTATCTACTATTATTCACAGTTGTGCAATCTATTTCAATTTTTTTATGACCTGACTTCTAATCTTGTTAAAAAATTTAATAAGAAATTTAATATATTTAATTTGTATAGTTTAATATTTTAATAAGTCAAACAATCAAGATATGAAACAATAAATAAATTAATTGTTAATTAAAGAAATGAAAAATTTGCTTTGTTATGTAATATGATGCTTTTAATTTGCTATGATATAATTTCATTTTTGGTTTTGCTAGGATTTACAGTATAATAATAAAATGCATAAGATGATACTAGAGATCGATTTAGAATTAATTACGCGTTATATGAGTAATTGAAATAATTATTTTAATTATTTATATATAATTATATAATTAAATCATTATATTGCATTTCATATATAAAATTGTCTGCCATTTGCAGAACGCGATATAAAATTATAGGAGAATTCTTATTTCAAAGCAAAATACACATTTGATACTGATAGTAACATAGAATAATAATATTACACATATTTTTCAATTATAACATTATCGCTCAACTAATCGAGATTGCGTTTATATTAAGTTCAATATAACGCTTTTTTCTCTTCTCTTGTTTATTTTCATTGTCTTTTAGAGACAATATCGCCGTTATTTTTTCCACACATAAAGAATTTATTCCGATTTATTTCAATTTTTTTTTTGCTGTCTTTAGTTTGCAATGCGATTGTAGTAATATTAATATGGAAGTTTCGTATTTTCAAATATCATGCATAACCGCTTCATCGACTGCAGTTTTATAAAGGAAAATTTATATAAGCAATGGTGAATGTTGTCACGTTGATCATCTCAAGATTCTGAGAACATCTGTCGATGTACGAGAACGTAACATTTTCCTCAATAAATGGTTCTATTAAAAAACCCAAGCGAAATACGTATATTTCCTGTGTAAGACACGGATAATTACGACAGCAGGCTTAATGGTCGCTCTCATTTATGCGATAATTGCTGGCGAAATGAACGTGTGTGCAAGAGCTTGTTTCGTTCATTCGTAGGAGCCGAGTTGCTCGTCAATCATTTCGAAAGTTTAGTCATATCCGCGTCTCGGTCGTCCGTACAGAAAGTCGAATTAAAGTGTGATTTATTTGGATAATTGCTTGGAGCACCTCTAAAGCGAGAGCGGTGAAAAAGTGTGATATGATTTTTATTTGTTTTACTATTTCATCATCTAATATTATGAGACATAATATCTATCGTCTTTTTGAATAAAATAAATGTTTTAAGCAAACAAAAAGATAAAAGCTAAATTAATTTTATAAATTTTTATAAATTTGTAAACTAAAATTTACTAAATTCTGCTAATGCATATTTTTTTACCTTTTTTATTTTTAAATTTATGAAAATATTTTAATCAAATTATTGTGCTGTATTAACTTTAATTGTATTTTTATTTTCGCGACGCAACGTTTTGAATTGTATAACGTAATATGTGTAATAAGCTTGTTGTATTTCCAAATGAGAAAGATAAAATTATTTCGTTATGTACTTGATTTTGTTTTCATTTAAAGATATCTTTTTATTTGAAAATCTTATCGTTTTATTAATTATTATATTTGCGATGCGAATATGTTAACACATCAGTATTGGGTAATTACTTACTGATCGAGACACCGAGTGTCCAATAAAGAGAAATTGATGTGTCGAAAGAGGCAGAGGGCACGTGTGCGAGCTGTTCGATAAGTTCCATGATATTCTACATAGGTACATGTTAGACCGGTTTGCAAACTCCGCACGCAAGTACGCTGCACGAGCTGCAATGATCAATAGATCAATCAATCGCGCCGATAACCTCTTTATATGTGAAAAGTTAAAGCGTCATCAGGTTCTTGGAACAAATATTCGATGTTTATAATTAGATTAATAAATAAATTAACTTTATTAACTGTTTATTAAAATAGATTAAAATTAATTACAAAAAATTATTTGTTTAAATTAATTGTAGTTTACATTTTTAATCTTTGTTAATGTTCCTTTTTTGAAAATTTATTACTGCATTAAGAAATAAAAGTGCACTCGTTTTTAATTGATTTCAATAGGAATATTTTTCCTTTTACTAAAATTTATTTAAACGTAATTATGACAGATATTTTCTTTCGTGTTTAATTCCGTTATACATAAAATTTAATAAGAATTTTACTGAAATTTAATGTAGCCATTTCTAAAATAAATGATCATATCAAGATTTTATTATTATTGAAACAAAAATTTTCGTGTTCTTTTTGCAAGATAATCGCGTTTATCGTTTGCTTTAGTTGTAAAGTTAGTTTATAATAACTACGGCGTATTCTGACCGGCGATATCATTGCCAACCTACTATGGAGCCCAATTGTACCCTCGGGCGCGGATGTAGATGACGAACAGGCGGAGAAAGCGGATGATGAGAAATGGCTAAGGAAGGACAGAAAGATGCACCGCGAATGTGAATGATACAAGTGGACGAGGTGAAAAACAAGTTCTCGTTATTTCGGTCATCTGGACAATGACACTGTTCTCGCGTCCGAATACAAGAAAGGAAACGAAAGAAAGCAATTGTAAAGGGAAAATATCGCAATTATGAGACTTTCGCACGAGAGATGAAATGATATTGAAGATTCATTTAAATGATGAAAGTGTCGAATGCACGACAGTCGTAGTATTCTTGTATAAAAAAGATGAAATCGCGCGGATTACTGTAACACACGCAGGCGTTCCTATAATAAACTCGATATTATTTCATGCTTTGCTCATAACTCGAGCCACGCATTAGTCACGAGCGGAGGCAGAAGAGGCGTGGGTGGACGCGGGTCCCGAGGAGGATAATATCGGGTGCGGAAGGTTGCAGGAGGAGGGATGAGCACGCGAACCCTCGGGCACCGTCCGACATTTGACCTCACCACGCGCTCTGCATCGGTTTGCACCTCCGCATCGGCCATTTCTCATTACCATTTCTACCTGACTCGAACTCGATCCATCCTTTGCGATTTATCCAGGTGTGGATGCCGACAATCTTACGCGGGAGATCTTGTGTAATGACACCATAAACAATATATAAAATTTTTATATATTTATAAAAATTATATAAAAATTAACTTGATAGGTTATTAATTACATAGTATTTGCTTACTTTTTATTCAAATTCTTTTTATTAAGAACAAAGTATTATTACTTATCGATGTATATTTGTATTTTTACTATGATAAAATTATTATATAATTATTATGTTTTATAATAATTGAAAATAATAATTGTATTATTCTAAATTATAAATATAAAATCAAATGTCTTAATGTATGTTCTAGTTGATATGTTGTAATGTATCAACGACTCAAATCTTGTTATTGAATGTTGTTACAAGTAAGTCAGTCACATTACGACTAAAGCACGGACTAATAAATATGATCGTTATGGTAATGAATTTTTACTTCGAAATTTTTTTCCTTTTTATGTATAATTTAATTTAAAATAATTCTTCGAGTACGATTAATAAATTATTTTCGATTTGATAGTTTGGTATAAAGAATACCCCATGTGGATATCATCGATCGTGATACAGCCTCTTCTCGAAAGGAGAATGGTTCTCGCTCCTGAAGAAGCGAGAACCATCAGCCCGAATTAATTAGACCGCCGTAGCAGCAGCTTACGAGGATGATTATTAACCTCTTAATTAATTGCACGCCCACCCTACATTCAGCTCCCTTTGCTTTCAGATGGCCACATGATCAACACTAAGTGTTCATCCTCACACAATCGGCGAGCCCTTTGTTGCAAGATGTCGGTGGAATTCGACAGATTCCTTGACAGCGGTCGAAAGTGAGTACTAATTTTAATCTTCAAAAATTTAGCAAATATGTCAACAAATATCTAATACTAATAAAATTATAAAAATATAATATACGGAAACATTACTTCGGAAAAGTAACACGTTACTTTTTATAAAAGTCTTATAAAAAGTTTTATAAAAAGCTATCGTTATCCGTTATTAATTTTGAAAAGTGACACATTATCATTGCCGTTATTTAGAAATTAACGTCAGTTTTTTTTTCATTATTTTTCTGTAATATTAAAGTAAGATATTGAATTAAAAATTTACAATTTAATAAGTATTAATTGTATTTTCACAATTATTACTAAAACTTAACATTCTAAGCTTATAGCT
The DNA here is from genome assembly GCF_000143395.1 of Atta cephalotes. NCBI lineage: Eukaryota > Metazoa > Arthropoda > Insecta > Hymenoptera > Formicidae > Atta > Atta cephalotes. Next base: position 507,874 of record NW_012130151.1, read on the forward strand.
AATTTTCTTTACATTAAACTTATTATCTAAGAAATCTTTGATAATTTTTTAAATATATGCTGATAATTATTGAATTTTTTTTTCAATTTATTGAATTTTTTTTATTACATATGTTGGTAGAATAGATTTGAGTAATATAAATGGGAACTTGCTAAAAAAGAACTAATAATTTTCTTGTACTTTAGAAGAGGAAGTGTCGTACTATATTCGCAAAGTTAGCATGGGCTATTTTTATTTTTTATTTTTTAGTATAAGCGAAACTTCCTTTGTTTTTGTAAGGAACTGTAAAGCTATATAAAAAGTGCTATTGAAACTGTCATTATTCTTTCATATTAATAAAATATCATACTAACTTCACAAATTTCTTCTGCATTTTATCTTATACCATAGATTTAGCGCCCTAATAAGATTACTACGCAATTGTCTCGCATGGGAAGGAACAATATTATCGCAATCTATTCTTGGAACAATTATCCGATCTCGGACACATCGAATGATCCGATAAACTGGGAAGTATATCCGGTATATCGCCATCCGGACAAATAAATATTACTGGTAAAGAGAGCTTTATGTCCGAGTTATCGAGTTTATCCGGTTTCAGACGTGCTCTTTTCTTCGAATAATCCGAGTCTTCAGTATCGATTCTTGGTATTTCATATATTGATACTACTCGATATTTGTCTGATATAAGACGTATCCTATTCTATGTCGCTAATGTATATATACGCATTCATAGCGAACAATGCATTCAATGGCACGTTACATTCTTTTACAGACATATGAAGTGAAATATTGATGATTTCGAATCGGAGATTTGTGAGATAGATTATATCTGACAATGAGTAGATAGGTAGATATAGGTAGATATAGATAGATACGTTCTCGGTGGGAGAAAGTATTACATACTTCTTTCTCGTATAGAGATGAGATTGATATGTGACGTCGCTGTTCGTTTGACATTACGAATGAGATTGAGCTTGACATTTAGCTCGAGAAATTTAAATCAATTCGCTATTCTTTCTTTCAAACGAATCCTTGTTAAGTGTCCGATTTTGAGTTTGACGAAACTTGATAGATGTGTAAAATCAATGATACAATCAAAGCTATAAAGCTATATTTTATAATATTTCTGCTGACGTCACGTCTAACAATTAAATTTCTTTAATAAGTTATATAATATCTTAATCTCGTTTAAGAAAATTTTTCTAATTTTTCTAATTTTAATATTCTTTTTATTTCTAATTTGGGTTTTGTATTTTTCTGTTTTTAAATAATTTTTGAAACTAAGTTTTTAGATATTTTTAGTATTTAAATTATTTTTTCGGAGAATTTATAAGAAATTTTAATATATTTAGTTATTATGAAGTTTTTAGTGTATTTAATCAGTATTCGTAATATAATCTATTTTCCATTTTAACTCGAGCGTACCGTTGAACCTAGAATTTCTCGAGCATGCTTTTATTTTCTTTTCTCTTCAGCCGAACGTATATCGAACGTATAACGGATGCGCATATCGCGCGCGCTCTGAACAATCTCGGAGTATGAAGAGACGTTAATGGATTTGCATAGGTGCGTTTTTCAAGTGTGGAAAGCGATAGCCGATGTATTAAAAAAAAGGAATATGGTTTAAATGCGACTACGCATGGGCAAACTTTGGTAACCCGCCCGGGATTTCCGCGTTGTTTGCGTACGAAAGTGTTATTGCTGCGACTTGACCATCGAAATTTCATGTTTGCACAAGGTAGCTTAAACGCCGACTGACGTACGCGGTTCTACACATTCACACAAACACACACGCCGGCCACGCATCGTCAAAATATTATCTCTATGTGAAGTGGTAGCGCCTAGAAAAACACATCTAATGGCTTGTTGCCGTCACAGACTCCGTCGCAAACCAATTAACGTGGCGGCTTTTCCTTTCATTTCGGGAAAGACATCTTTTTTAAGATTTATTTATACGTGCGTACAGTTTTAACCAGAAGAGAAATTCGGCAATGTAATCTTTTTAGACTGTTATTTCAATTTTCTTCTTTATATCGAATTTATGATCTTTTCTTTATCAAAAAATGCTGAAAATATATAAACAATATTTGTTTTTGCACAAAACTTTGCATTACACGTGTTACGCATCTGATATTATTAGAAAAATATGAAAAATTTTGCTACTATCACATTCTTTGTTGGTATTGAAAAGTACCGCTTGCATCTACTGTATATAAGTAATACTCTCTGTATACGTGTTTTATTATGATACGTTCTTTCATGCTCGTAAAACAATAAGCTTTTCGTTTTTGATCTTGTATTTCTATATTCATGTACCGTCACACATTTTCTTTAGTTTACTTGCTTCACTGTCTATCTAAACAGGCGGTTTAAGTACCGATGATGGATTGTTATGGGAAATTAGCTTACTGAATACTCGATAGACAAGTCCTTACATGCGTTAAACTATTTTAATTACTTGTTTAAATAATATCTCTCTTTCTCTCTATTATTTTTACACTTGTTATTCGCATTTGTGGTATAATTTCTAAAAATGTGGAAACAATTTACACAATATTCTTGTGCATTAAAACCAAGACGTTTGTTAGGATTGTTAGGAATATTCATTTAAAGCAGTTAATATCGTTAAATCTTTTTGATGAATAAACACGCGTTTTTCGTGGTTCTCTTAGGCCATTTCAAAATGGCTCACAGGGAGAGAGAGAAAGAGAGAGAGAGAGAGAGAGAGAGAGCATTCCTTTGTGCTCTTTCAAAAAGTCTACGCTACGATATTCTGTATAGTATGAAAACGATGAGAAGAAAGAGGAAGGTAGGAAAGGAGGGTAGCGGTGTCTCTCATCGAGCTCGTCCTCATGTCGAGACAGGCGGGGAGAGATTAAAGAGGGAAGTGGTACCAGCTGGCCAGGAGGAGACGTTTCAATCTCTTTCTCTTCCTTCTTCTTACCAACTACTGAAGTCTTTCGAGAGGGCATCGAAGCATCGAGAAGACGACAGGAGATAGCCGGAGAAAGGGAAAAAGTATCTCAAATGTCACATGCGGGTCTGCTGTGTTTCTTATTGCTCTTCCCGTGTTTAACTACCTTCCTTCTACGGAAAATCTGTCTCTCATCCTTCCAGATTTATTTTTCTTCCTATTTTGCATATATATTACGAAAAAAAGAAATAATGTCGAAGATTTCACGAAAATAAAAGTTTAAATAAAAATATGTTAGATAAATTATAAATAATTTTTCAGAAAAATTCATTTGCCATTCTTTCCCATACGAAACAATTACGTGGATAATCTTATTAGTATGCTAAATGTAGAATATGAGCGAGATAAATGCAGAAACGGATGCAAGAGAAATTTTCACTTTATCGCTGGTCTTTATTGTAGGAGAGAAGTAGTTTTAATTTTCTGAGATACCGCTATCTGACACGTTATAAACTCTGTATTATTACGTCACGATATATAATGTTACCAGAAAATATAACAACAAACCACATAAATTTAATTTTATATACATGGAGACTGAAGCACTATTTTTGCAGCAAATTATATTCATTGTGCAGTTTATGTTAAGAATAATCTTTCTTGATGTTTATTGAGAATATTATTAAAATTTAATTCGATAAATGTAATGAAACGATAAATATTTACAAGATATTTACTATTTGTATTATTTTATATTTGTATTATACATTGTTTTTACTAAAAATTCGGTAAATGATAGTTTAAACAAAGTAATTTGGCAAAATTTATTTGAAAACGAAATTAACTGTGAAATAAAAATTTAATTTTCAGCTTTTAATTTAATTGCACTATATATCTTTATTTAAAATAATTATAAATAATAAATATTATAAATAAAATATTAAATAATTTTTTTCAGAACTTATGATATGATTAAAGATAAAGACTTCAGATTATAAACAAATATAACACAAGTATTGAAATGTTACAAACAGTATCAAGCTGAATCACACTAATTAATAAGAATAATATACGAAAGAATAATATCCATAATTTTTTACTATTTCGGCAAACAAAGAACAAATTTTTTAAAAATATTTTTAAGAAATATTTTTAAGAAATTTAAATTTTAAAAGTCTTAAGAAAAAATAGATAAATCATATCTTTAAAGTTTAACAAATTTAAATATATACTCATTAGTTTAAATTTCTTGAAAAAGAAACGTATTAACAGTTATACGCCGAAATACCATTAATATTTTTAAATAAATTTCATAACTGTGAGATTAATTTGACTAAGATAACACATGTTTCTTTTTGAGGCGTGGAATTTCAATGTTTTACTGCTGAACGCGTTACGACTTCTCATCCGTTTAAATTATCACCGACAATTTCACACTTTGCTTCGTTCAATTATACAAACGTTTTACGCATAGCCACTTAGATCCTTAGTGATAAAGAACTGTGGAGTAAATTACGAAACTTTACATTGGAATACATTCTGATGATATTTTTAGAAACGAATACTCTCTCGAAAGCAATTTTATTAAAACTTGTATTTCTATTTATTTTTATTTTATCCACTTTTATAATTTTTAACAAAGAATTAAATTCTTTAATTTAATTTATTATATTTTAATTTATTATATTTTAATTTTTTCAAATTTATAATTTTTTTTCGTCAGTATTTCATCATGAAATTAATTTGCAATATAGCTTACAGTATATGATAGTTGCTGGCAAATATAACTATTTTGTTTGGTAAAAGAATCTCTACAGGCTAAGAAATGCACGCTTCAGGTCATCTTATCGTATCCCAGACAAGGCCCTACACAGTTTGCACAACGATATCCCCTATCACACGTTCAAATAATACTTTTTCCAAGAAGCCTTAATCTGACATATTCGATACTTTGCAATCTTTTAACATAGCATAAAATAATATTTGAGCATCCTATATTTTGGGGAAAGTCGGATATTTCTTATCAGAAATACAGTTTTTAATCTTTATGATTATTTGAAACATAAAATTTGAAATATAAACATGAATCTAAAAATTTTATTTTCCAATTTTTATATATTGTATTTGCAAATGTGTTTTATGTTTAGTATTTATTGTATTTAATTTTGCATTCATTGTCGTTTAATATGGCGAAACGATTAAGAAAAGTGACATATCATTTACGTTCACAGTAATTTTCAAGCAAGATCAATTTTGTAAGATCTACTTTATATGCAACTTTTCAAAATCGACAATTTATGGACACTTTATTGAATTGTCGCGATATACATATGTTAATATTGATACACGCATAAGTGCGCATTCGCATGTTGATCTCCACTCGAACGCACTGACTTCAATGAGTGCTACAGATTACAAGAAAATTCTTTTTTTTTTCGTCTTACATTTCTTACGCTCTTTTTCTCGAGTACCGTCGCTTCGAATGATCTCTTGGTAATTACGGATATCCTTGGATACAATTATCCAGCGCCACGAGCGCATCGGGATAAAAAACTTGCACCGCTCCTGGACGTGGAGTTGCCGCAATGGTTAACGTCGCGTGACCGCGTATTATACATATACAGGGCTGCCGGTAATGCCGCGTAATAAGCGTTTAGAGATGTCGGTAGGACCGCCTTGTGCTTTTCTCTTTTTTTTTTTGTTTTCCGCTACTCACCGTTCTTACCGTGATTCCATCCCGTGGGCACTGCGCCCTACATGCGTCTAGATTTCTCAACACCTTAACATGATAAATTATACTTGTATGTTTCTATTATACCGAATCTGCGTTTATTATTTTAATCATGCTTTTTTTGCAATTATACTTAAATCATTCATGTCCTCTACTTTCCTAAAACTATCGAGTTATTTATGAAGCAAGAAACTTATCTTTCTGGAATTGTACTCATTTTTCTGTAATTTGTAATTTGTAATTCATTTCGTTTTCTGGTAGGCTTAGTAATAGCAATTATATTCAAATCATTCTTGGCTTCTACCTTCTTAAAACTATCGAGTTATTTACTAAGCAAGAAGCTTATCTTTCTGGAATTGTACTAATTTCTCTGGAATTCTACTAATTTGTAATTTATATAATTCGTTTCATTTTTTTCTGGGAGACTAACAGCAGTTCTGCTGGTGCCTCATCATTTGTGTATGCTTTGTAATTTCTCTATACACAATTAAATAAATAAATAAATAAAATCTTTAGAAATTATTTGTAAGATACTCTTTTTTTTATTTATTATATAAAGGATTTATTTTACAATTTGATATAATTATTATACAGGAATTGAAATTTTTGCACTAAAATTGAAATAAGAATAATTTAATAGATAAATGAAAAATGAAATTATTATATATATATGCATAAATTACAGACATAGCAGTCTGTTAACGTTTTATACAGACGCATTTATTTTAACTTTATATATATATATATATAATATACTATATTCTAATAATTAATTGAATATTTATAAAAGTTCGATTAGTTCCAAATATTTCTTTTTACCAGATTTAAATCAAATAAACGAACACGAACAAACTTAGTTTATCGAACGAAATGTGTATTTTCGATTTCTCATTTGCGATAATAGGTTACAGGCATTAAAATTAATTTGAAAAATACAAGAAACAGGATATTCATCTTAAAAATGAAGTGCAATCACAAAGCGCGTATTTAATTCATAGTACATTTAAATACTTTGTAACGGCGACGAATTAACTGCCATTCTTAACGTTTGATGGCGTCCTTGTATCAAACTATATGTGGTTGCCTTGTCATTTGTACGCAAGTCGCGAGTCGTGAGACGTGCGAAAGCTGATATCGCTTCGTGTTGCGTATTATCGCATTATCTTTCAACATACACTCGAATAGCAAGGGCCAAAAGAACATGAAAATTTATATCCCATAAAATTGGAAACAATTTGATAATTATTTATTATTATGACTAAATTAATTATCTTGCATAATTTAATATAAAGCAAGAATCGAGATAATATTAAACGGGAATTATATGGAATTATATTATATTATATCGTTTTATGATGTTTATGAGCAATAATATCTTCTTTAATTGTTTAAATTCACATAAATCTTGTGTTGCTTTATGAACTTTTACTTCGTCTGTAATTTCAATAAAAAGAAGACTATATATTGCGCCGATATGAATTGTTAATAAGAAATTAGAAATATAACTTACATGGAAATGATTAGAATATTTAATTATATGATCGTTTTATGATGTTTATGAACAATAATATCTTCTTTAATTGTTTAAATTCACATAAATCTTGTGTTGCTTTATGAACTTTTTTATTTTGTCTGTAATTCCAATAAAAAGAAGACTATATATTGCGCCGATATGAATTATTAATGAGAAATTGGAAATATTATGGAGAAATAATTAGAATATTTAATGTACATTTATTTTATGCTGAATATTTCGCAGCGAATTGATTCCTTCGCGTTGGTGTTTTGCGGCGCACGTCGTGTTTACATTTGCATTGACCTTGTATTATACATGGGAGAAATCGAGTCGGTAAACAACTTTGTGTATGGTAGTATTACTTCTCGAAACACGATAGGGGCAAGTATTAACAATAATAAAAAATGCCAAGCACGATCCTTCGCTACGAAGATATTTAGAGGTTGTCGTGTGTCAATTTACTGCCGCAATTCGTAATAATATCAAGACAATGATTATTTATCGTAGCAGATTGTAGCACTTTTCATGATTTATACACATTTATTCGAAATAGAAATTGAAGCAAGTGACTCTTTTTTAGATTATTACACTTGATATTTAAAATAAAGGATCAAACTTGATGTTTATATGTCAACGATGATAAAATCATTTTAAAAGCCGTTCTAATGTTGCACGTTGCATGTGATTATTCGAGAATATGAAATGTGCCGTGCGATCGATGTATTCTGATTAATTATAATATATGCGCGATTGTAATTTATAATTAAACAAAAATAGATTAGGTGATACAGTAAAGCTAAAGCTTACTGCATAACTCAACAACTCTGTAACTAAGAAGATTTGATGGTTCAACAAATCGCTATATAATGTTGTTCAGCTGTCAACTTTAACATAAAAAACTGACTGTCCATCACACGTATAAAAATTTTAATCGTAATTATAAGACCGGCAGCAAATTAGCCAATCACAATCGAGCGTTTTAAAACGTGAGATCGCAATTTTGATTGTGATTGGTCGATTTGTTTGAGATCTTATGACTACGATTAAAATTTTTGTATGTGTAATGACCTTTATGACTGTAGATTTGCTGAATCAGTGAAGTTTTCTGTGTGTTTTTTTTTCCGTGATAGAGTGTTTTCACAAATGAATAATATGTATCTATGAAGAAGGAGCAATGAAGAAACCTGAGTTTTCGCAAGTATCAAGATAAAATAATTATTTATCGTGATTTATCCTGTTCGATAGTTATTCAAACTATTTAGCATAAAATACGTATTAGTCATATCCTTTATAACTGCCTTCTTGTCACACTTGACAAGACTCGGTTTTAATCTTTAGCAGCTTTAAAAGCTGACTATCGAATCTTGTTCCTTCTAATTCTTATCGACATATTTTAGTTCGGGCGTGGATCGCTGAGACGAGGGATCGAGAATTTCACTGTAATCTTGCTTTAAACAGACGTGTCTTGTAGATGCAGGTGTATCGCGCGTCTCCCAAAACGTGATAGGAATTCTAGTAATGCAGTCTTCCTTTTCTCGAAACTGTGTGGACGTGAAGAATATTATTTCTCTCATTGCGATGCATATATGCACTTACGAGGCCGTATATATTTTGTTTTTGAGGAGAAATAAAAAATATTTTCGTTAGAATTAGATTTAACTTTTATAATTTTCTGATTTGGACTTTAATTTTAGTAGAAGATATATTATAGTATCGAGTGAACGACGGACTTGATATCTTAAATTACTCTTATTAACAAGTATCTGCCGTGATTAAATCTTTTTTTATCGATCACGAAGCGTCGCGTATCGAGTTAATTTTATGCATGCGTGAACGTCTCTTAAGTGTCGGTATATTGCCATCGATCATTTAACCGGATCGGCCGTTCGTCTCAGGGCGCGCAATTGATTTATTTAACGCTCGATCGTTGAACCGTAGTCGAGGCAATTGACTAGATTTGTCGTTGCGTAACTCCAATAAAATTAATCAGAGTATGATCGTCACGCATCATTATTATCGAAATTGTCGACTCGTTCTGTAAAAAATCGCGGTTAATACGTGTTCACATCGAGCACGACTTTGTTACCGGATTATTACTCGACGATTGATCCTCTTTCAGGAGGCACAGCCTCTTTCCACTAATTTTCAGGCCGTATAATTCTGCACGTAGACATGGAAGAGATTGCATTAGGAAACTACAAGAAAAAGCAAATCTCGTGCGCGAAAGTAGATCCTAGAGGCAAAACATACTCTTGAAGGAATTGCTTTGAAGAATTTTGAATATTCGCAAGTGGTACGTCACTTTCAACTGATATGACACACAAAAATATTTAGTTTAAATATTTAAGAAAATAATTATTAATATAATTACGCGGTTCATTTTAATATTAATTACGTTTATTAATTTTTTGCCAGTTGTTAATTATTCATTTTTACTAAATTAATATATAAATAATAATTTCATACAAATTGGTCTCTATCGAACTTTTTTCATTAAGTTAAGTTTTAATGTCCATGCGTAAACAATTATAGAGTTTCTTTATTTAAAAGTAGTTTGCAAGAAAGTCATCATCCCTTTGTACGTTCCAACAAATGTACCGCAATTTGCGAGCCACTTTTTTTATCTAATGCCTCGATATCTCGATAAATAAAGGAAGAATTATATCTTACGTATCTTTCAACGCTCTATGGTTGTTCGGAATAATCGGCATTTATAAAATCTCGCATAAAAATTCTGAGACCGTTTACGACTACGCGATTCCGCCAGCCGGTAAGATCACGGTGTCGTTCGCGGTGTGATTTATTTTATATTCAGATTTTCACGGCGAGAAGGCGCGTAAAGTATGTACGATAGTAACACGCGGTGCGTATATTTCTCAAAGCCCAATGGATTTACATCGTTGCACGAACTCGTTCGGTAACAGGTCGGGCGCGCGTATATATACACACGCATATACGCACATACATTCATATGGTGAGCACGTATCGCCATTTGCAGATCGCCGATGCACGACGGGTTTGTGCGGCTCTTCTATATGCACCGAAACTGGTTTGCACCTGATACCGGCCTCGCGATCGAATGACGCGTTTCAATGCGCTCTCCCTCGCCCGTCCCTCTCGATTCTTCTCTCGCTTTCGTCTTTTTCTTCTTATAACCGCCCTACGGAGATATCGTGGATCACGCGAGCCCTTCAGGCTCATTTAATTCGTTCTTTCGTTATACCATGTGCCCGCGATATTTGCTTTCGTGGAATAAGATATCCCGATCATTAGAATTATGTTTAACGTACTAGAGATATGCGCGGCAAACATATTTCGCGCTTTGTCTAATTAACTGATGATTTAATTATGTTTATGACGAATCTTTTTATGTTTAAAGAACAGTAAATAATCATGATAGTAATAAAGATTATTGATATTTACAAGTTGTGTTTGTGTACAAGATAAGGAAATATGGTCAACTCGGATAAGAGTTTCGCCAAGTGTGTCACGATTTTTCATTTGCAAGATTTCTCTTCCATAAACAAAATGCACGCCAGTTACAATCGAATACTTCGTGCTTTATGTTCCGTGGACAATAAATGTCCATGAGCTATCATGCAAGTTGTGCTAAAATAGTTCTCTTTGGCGCTGTTTTTCTAGCTCTTAAAACGAAATAAACTTATGCAATAGAAATTGACTTAGAATTGACTTCTTTATATGTTAACGGATTTATTTGTGCTCGATAACTTAATAAATACATTTTTGAATTTATTACAATAATTATAATAAGATACTTAATTTCTTAAGGTATATTTTTTATGTGAAAAAAAATTTTATAATTAATCCTTAAAGCGTAAAAATGAATCAATAATTAGTTTTTTTTTAATATTATTTACAATATAATTTGTGTATATATACATATCATAGATTGCAAGCAATTATTTGCGAATTCCTAAAATTTCCGATAAGCTCGAATCGTTTCAGTGCATATTTTATTTTCTTTATCGTATCTCAAGAGTAGCTCCATATTTCTCTGCATGAATGATTCCATTGAGAACATGAGTGGATAAGATCGAGAAAGCAGCTTGTAGGAAGATCGATTCTCAGAGATGCTCGAGTTTAGATTGAGAAAAAAATGTAAATGAAGTATGAACCCCCGAATTCTGTGAAGTATACTTGAAGTATTGCATTGATAATACGAAAAAGTAATAAGTATGCATAAGATTGCATGTGTATCGCATGGTAATCGCGGTACATGAGATGAATCCTCGCGCTTCCTTTTTTTTTGACCAAGGTCTCAAAAGAAACGTCTTGCCATCGCGAGTACTTGGAAGGTAATTTCTGTTATCAATGTAATATTCTGCAACGAGAGGCCCCGGAAATGGCTCATTGACTCTCGCCGCGTCGCTCATTGCTACATCCGGTGCGATGCTTGCTGGTACACAATATAACTTGATACACTCGAAAGTGGAACAAAAGAGTCTACGTGACGTGTACCGCCTCTGAATTCGTGCGCCCGCCTAAGAAGCACCTAACCGAAAATTGAATCGCTTCCTTTTAATGCTGCCGCCCTTCTATTTTCGCGATTGTGACTCACTTCCTTGTTCATCATCTTTTTGATGACGTAAAAATAAATGTTTGCACAAAGTTGTTCGATAAATGCTTTTGAATCCGTAAATAGAATGGTGTTCTTTTACGAAAGATAGAATGTTTTTTCTACTATTAGATCTTAATTAAAAACTATATTTATTTGCAGTTTTTTGAAGTTTTAATATTAAATACTTAATAATTATATCGTTAAATAATTACAATAGTTGTAATGAAAATATTAATAGCTAGTTTAATTATTAATACTTTCAATTCTAATCTCCTTGCAGTCTTTATTTTAGACATCCTATAAAAATTGTAACTAAAAGAGCGCGGTCTATTTTTCATTCCACAAATAATTCTAAAGTTTTCTTAATCACCGAATGGACATGTATGTTTAGAATCACGCGTTGCGTGTTGGATGTAGTTTGCACATAATATATTGCTCGCTAGTTATACAATTCTCTCGATCGTTTATTATCGCGTTTTTTTTACAATTGCTTCGTGCAACATTACCTCGAGTTGCTTATTATGTTGGCCACGCGCAATCGGTTGTGCTCTCTGATTAACTTAATCTCACTTTCTACTTACAAACCATTTATCTTGGCGTCACGCCCTCAGTTTGAAAGCTACAGAACATGTATACATGTATTAACGTCGGTATATGTCTTCGACTGCTATTTGGTAGATTTGGCAGTGGATATATTTCAAACTTTATATTGGAGCGCTCATTCAGAGAGAAGCTTTTGGGAACTTGTAAGTTTCTCGTCGTTTACAAACTAGGTACTCGCAGAGTAGACATGTCTCTCCTTTATAATCTGCTTCTTAACTTTTGCCGATCTAAAGCTTTCACATGATTATGTTATTTTCCGTTTGCGCAAAATTTATAACTTTGATGACGAATATTTTCAATTTACGAATATATTTTCATTGCCAATCATAAATTATTTTATTTATTTAGCATCATAGTTCTTACATTTTTTATATATTTTGCAAATTTTGCACAAGTTTTTTTTGTCGATCAAAATATCAAGAATTTTAATCAAATTTTAATTAAACATTAAACGCCCATTAAAATTATTATTACACTTTTGAATCTCTCTTTAAATGATAATTTAATGTAATCTAAATAATGATAATATTTCTATTCTAATAATGCTTATCTCCGCGATAAATTATTCTTGATATTAAATTTCTCGTATGTACAAAATGCAAAGATAACATATTTTTCAAACATGTCTGTAACATCTTTAATTGTCAGATCATATAACGCTGCAGACGTCTCGACTTACCGAAAATAAAAACCATGTAAAACATATTGGGAAATAAAATGTCACGATTTCTGAAACTGTATCTGCGTAATAAAATATTCTCACGACTGCAAGAAAGGAATTCTTGCGGTCGATATATAAGTCTGGCTCGTCATATATCGAATCTACTCGAGTATCATAGAGTTTTTTATTTTGCAACTCTTGCTTCTTTTCATTTTCTCTTATTCGAATGATTGTGCCTGATTTAAATGTATCTATGCATATTCTATTTTTTTAATTCGAATCAGACAAAGAAAGTTTCTCCTCAGAATGCACTTTAAAATAACAATATGTTACTATTTTATATATATAAAGTTTAAAATTATATATATATATATATATATATATATAAAGTAATATTTAATATATATAAAACTTCATATATTATTTTTGTATGAATAATATTTGTTATGTTTGATGCTATTTTAATTAATATTTAATATAGATCATTATAAAGAAATTTATAAATTATATTTACATTCATCTTCAAAGAGATTATAACAAATGTTGTATATAAATATTCAGTTTTAGAGATGTTTATTTTTAAATTAATAATTTTTTCATTATGAGACTTTATATATGAACAATTTGAAAGCCTTACATTTTCTGTAGTACCCTTCAATTACTTCATCAAGCACATGGGCTTTATTAGCTGGCGGTTAAGCTCTCTCATGTTTGAAAATTCAGAAATGTATAGCAGTTTGCGCTCTCTCAATGCATACGTAAATATAACGTGCGTGTAAACGGTGGCAGAGCCCGCGGCGGAAGACGGCGAATGGTTCATCGTCGGTAAGAGATAAAAGCCCATCCGTGATGTTCACGGTTAATCCTTGGCAAGGTGCGCGTAATTCCCGTCAGTTCCGCTGTACAGTGCAACGCATTGCCACAATGGTACCATTGCGATGCACCGATGCGCAGTTACAGCCGTCTAGTTTAATTTATTGTACGCCAATGTGTATAGTGTACGTTTAATGTACCAAAAAACAGAATATCTAAGATCCCTGATTAACATTGAGAAGTTACTAATCTTTAATTACATGATGTTTAAATGTACTATTATATTCATCTTAATACTTTGATTTCTTTCTCTCTCTCTCTCTTTTTCTTAACTCTTTGAAGCATACATTTTTCTTTATGTAAAATTCAATTTAAATTTGTTATTCGAGGGTTTTCGTGAGTCGCTGATTACAAATCTGACTTCAGATTTTTGAAATTCAAAATGGCGGACTTTCATTCAAGATAGTGGACAAAAAATTAAAAATTTTTGATTTCAGATTTGTAATGAGCGATCCAAAAAATCCACTTGACTTTATTTATAGCCTCAGACCTAATGTTTTAATTTTTTGTCCGCCATTTTGAATTTTGAAAATCTGAGGTCAAATTCATAATCAGCGACCCTGAAAATCCTCCTGAGTAACAAATTTCAACTGAATTTTATTGTACGTCAAGAAAAATGTATGCTTCAAAGAGTCCGCCATATTGGATCTGCCATTTAAAATTTTTAAATTTTGACTTCAGATTTATAATCAGCGACCCAAAAAATCTCTTGGACTTTATTTTTGGTTAATTAGCTATTATTGATTAGTCACAATCACATTTATTGTTAAAAAGGGAATTTTTCCAATTTGTTTATTTATAAAATACATTTCGTCAACAATAGAAATGTTTCCATGGTTTTTTTATAACAACTGATGTTTTACAAAATTGATATTGTCCTTTTTATTGTAGCAATATGTTAGAAACTATGTGAAAAACTTAAAAGACTGAGATTAAAAAGGTATCACGCTGTGGATGTGTCGCAAAGGATTAAACTCTATAATATAATTTTAAAGTTATCTATAATAATTTATTCAATAACATTTAAGTAATATTATTTATGTATTATATCTGTATTAGAGAGTGAGATAATTACTGAGATTATTCTTAAATATTTTTATACATATTGACATTCCAAAAATAATATGTCAACCTCACTTAACTCTTAACTAATGAGTTTATTATTCATATGATGTAATGAAATTTAATATTAATAACGGATAATATTAATAACGGATAATAGCAATATTATTTGCCAATTATATATTTCGATCTCTCATGGCTCGTAATGTTGGAATATCGGTACAATTAAATTTTATTCTCTGTAATCTATCTAATATGAATGTACCTATATGTATACACATATACACACTTTATGATTTGATTCAAAATCGTCAACCGCTTTATAATAATATATTGATTGATTCTATTATGATGTATTTATTATTCTATTATGATGTATTTATTATTTGCCTTTGCTTAATGATCAATAATTTCCTTAAATATGTACCTTTACATCATATCTTTACATAATAATGCACAATATTCTGTCGAAGAAGTTTCGCATAGTTATCTGAATATAAAATGATTTATAACTTTATAATTATATTTATAATTATAATAATTATTTCTAGCGAAATTGTAATATTTTATCTAAATATTTTTATTATATACAAATATGTTTACTACAATTTTGGTTTAAGTCGCATCATCAAATTACAAAATTCTTTTATTTTTATAATAATTATTAGCTATATAAAGTTTTACGAAATATTTATTCATAAATAACGATTCATAAATAACTTATTTCTAACTTGACATGTATATATTCCGATAATTAAAAGAATATCTTATTAAAATTTTGTTAAAATTTTATGTTAAGATTAAATTTGATTAAAATATAATTTTAAATTAGATGTGAGGATATCTTTCTCTTTATCTTCCTTACTTTTGCATTTATTAGTATTTATTAGTATTTACAGTTACATTAGTATTTAAAGTTAGTATTTAAAGTTACATTTAAATACTTTAATTGTTCTTGCTGTTGATCGATACAGTTGTCAAATATGTAGTGTTCCTTTTGATAATTTAAGTGAAGTATATTTTTGCGAGACATCGCGATGAAACGAAAGTCGATTATCCATCGCGAATTTTGTAACGGCATATCGTTTCGTGATAGTTCCCGCGCCGCTGGGCCCCGAGTTTAATAATCAATAATTTCCCTCTAGCGGCCGCGGGGTTGCACGTGTACGGACCGTGCCGTGATCGTGTCGGACTTACACCGCGTGAATTTTGTCTGTCGTTGATCATCTTCGCGAACAGTGCAGCGCCTTGTCATCTGGACGATACTTTTACAGTGATCAGAGATGGGCGCCTCCCTCTTCGAAACTCGGCCTCTCCGTTCTTTATCGTGGTCGTTTTATTTGACAAACAGCGCCCAAGCTATGCACACTTCCTCCGGGAATCTTAGCTTTCAACCGAGCCGTTATAGTGTTTTTGATTTTCGATGCCTTGCGCCCCGGGGCCGCCGATCTATATTATCGTCGCCGGACTCGTCTTCAGAAATTGATGAGGACGAGAAGCTAAAAGGTAATCACTGTTAAATTTAGTTTATTACTACGGCCATGTAATAATCTGTAGGACATGCCCCGCCATTTGCGAAAAATTGTGAAACACGCGTTATCGAAATCTTTTGGTTTCCATGTAAATTGCCAATATAATCACGATAATCCGTATATAACATTTTTGAAGTAACAAAAATCATTTTTTGTTTTTATAATTTTATTAATTGAAAGGATTTTTACAAGTTTAAAAAGTTAAATTTTTAGAAAATAGAAAACTTCTCATTTTTAAATTGTTCATGTAAATGTGGTAATTTTCTTCGGATATAATAGGTATAAAAAAATTTCAGGCTTTGGATAATTTTGAGATTCCATTAAAAAAAATTTCTGAATTTGTTTGTTGTTAATTTTTGCGAAAATTTCATATTTATTATCTATATTTATTCCATAATATTTCACATTTATCTTTTTTTACAATGTTAATAATAATAATAATGATGAAGAAGGAAATATTAGTTAAAGTGTAAAGCAATAATTTTTTACTTTTTATTTACTAATTGCTCTTAATAAAAACATTCTTAGCAAATATTAAATTCTAAAGTCTCGTCTACAATAGCACAGGCTGTTGCGTGTTATATGAGAATATCGCAGGAGTATTGTTTCTAGGCACATGATTGTCGCAGTCACATAAGAATTCTTGTCGTACAGAGTTAAGCTAACTTTCTGCGACTGCGACAAGCGTGTTACATGAACTCAGCCAATCACAGTAGAGCAAGTTTGGCGGTAGAATTTGTTGTCGAATTGCGTGCAAACGCAATTCTAAATCCTTAGGACGCTCAACAATCCTTGTAGACGCTCATTTATGCCTGTTCTACTAAAGGTCGTAAACCATAAAAAATTAACTAATCATAGTCGATTATTTTTCTCATATTCGACTGACACGATTGACTAATTTCTTATTACGGCTTGCAACTCTATTGTGTAACTATTGTATCTTATACCTATTCTACAATAAGGTCGCAAGTCGTAAACCGTAAGAAATTGGCCAATTACAATTAAATATGACAAAAATAATCAACGATTTGTTAATTTTTTATGGCTTACAGCTTGCGACTTATTGTAGAATACTTATTGTAGAATAGGCTTTAGCGACACTCTTGCGACAAATTTTCCTGCAACACAGCCTGTGTGACTATTGTTGATAAGGCCTTACTATTTTCCGTTTTCTGTTTTTCTTGCCGGAATAAAATTGTTCAGATGTAATGCTAAAATCGATAGAGAACAATTTACCATAATTCAAATTTTTTAAGTTTATTTTTTTTAATGGATTTATTTGATTTTTTGTAAGAAATTTTTTATTATATATATAATATATATAATATTTTTTATTATATATATAATATAGAAAGATTTAGTTTAGTTAGAATCTAATTGTAATAAAAATATTATATTATAAAATCATAGTCGCTGAAAGAAAGATAAGAGAGCAAAATTAAATTCTTTGTAATAATAAAGATAAACTCTTATAAAATATTAGAATATATCTTTGCAGTGATAATCCTGTCTTTCATACATCTCTCTTGTATAAATTTCATGTCATAAAAATAATTCTTATGTCATAGAAATAATTAAATCTCTGCCGAAATTAATTCTCCGCATAATGGAAGCATCTTAGCAAAATTATATTTCTCTTGATAACGTGACACTTCCGGTTTCACCTGAGCAGGTTCGTATCGGATGACCAATCAGCTGCCGCTTGCAAGATGTTTCAACGCCAGAGGGCTCCAAGAATTATTGACCTACGACCTCGTTCTTCTGTTGCTTCATACCTTCTTGTCGTCGAGGAGATAGCTCAAATGATTGCGAATTTTCATTGAAGAATGCATCATGTTTTCTTGAGATGACAGTCGATAAAAAAATTCTTTTATCAAAATTGTGCTACATCAGTGTGTGTAATTAATATGCAACAATTTTGATGCGCATCAATTGATAATGTCAACAGAGATGGGGCGATTTCTAAAATATATTTGTTGTTTTATTGTTCTATTGATATTTTAAACCTTTTTTTTGCCTATTATTTTGTATTTTATCTAATTTATATATATATATATATATATCTACACATTATGTACATTTATTAAGTGCAATCCACTTTTTATGCATTTCACAATATGCTGGAATCTGCTTTTAATAAATTCGTTGTTACCACGTTATATATATGCTGCTCATAGGTGCAGCCTATATTTCTGATGTTATTTGCATGGCGATGTGATAAAATCTCACTCGCATGTGTTAGCTAGGATACACAGGAAACCGAGCAAATCTCCTCTGTCACTTGATACTATCAATTCGTCGTTAACGAGTCTATTCACTGTATTTGTACGGGTATGTGACATTATTTTACACTTAACTTTGAAATTGTGTGTGAATGACAAATTACAAACATATTTGATATTTTATTCTAAGAAAACATTGATTTCAAAGAATATGTTGTACCAAAGAGTTTGAAGGAATTAGACTTTTATATAATCTTTTTTATATAATCTTATTACGTATAATTTTCATCTTTTATTCTTTACTACTTTTGCAATTTATTCTCATCTGGAAAGAAACCGCGTTTCTCTTTGCTATCCCAGCAGTATCGTTGGGTTGTTTCATTATTTCCTATTGTGATCCCATGGTGTGCGTAGCTTTCGCGGTTATGTGGTTACCTGTCCGCCTTCTTCGAGTGCAGGTGCAGTCGATATTTACCATGTTATTTACAATTTACACGGTGAATGCGATAAGATCGGCCGTGCGTGTTCGTAAGCGAAGAATGAACGTGTCAATATTGAAAATATGAAACAATATTTTATTATGTTCCTCGGGAATTATATGTGCATACACTATCGCTTCTTTGCGGGCTGATCTCTTTTATCTTTAATCTTTTCAACTTTACGTATTACTATGATTTTAACTGTACAATTTTTCCAGCACATTTGAGTCGCGATGCAAAATAACATAATTGCAGATTCAATGTAGAAAGATTATTCTCATTTGCAACCATACGAGTAGCATATGGCATGAGCTAGTGCATTAATTTTGCTTATCACTAGTTGAGAGAGATTATTACGAAAGCTCCTTTGTCGCGCGTATACGCTCTCTCGGCGATGTTTACTCGCTCTTTAATCTAACGGTTTATTTTATCACTTGCGTAATTACCGTAAATTATTGACGGTTAATTCCCAATTCACCGTATTTAATACTCTGATAACGACTTTAACGATCTTACCTATTCCAGTGTCGTCCATTAGTCGTCCGTCAGTTGTTCGATGTCGTCCGATAGGCGTTCATCGACTAGTGATAGTTGCGCTGTATTACAATATTACACTTAAACTTAATATGATTATATCGTTAAATATCTACTTATGTGAAAACTTTAATACGAGAATTAATAAATCGCATAATGTGTTTCATCAGCATAGTATTGCATGATTATTTGAGATCATGACGAAGTGCAATTTGAAAAAAATAGTCCCAGTAATTTTATCATTTTAGCGAAAAATATATTTTTATCGTAGATAATCATTGTGTTTGTTGTTTCAAGAAAATTTAATTCCAGTAATATTTCACAATATTAATCTAAATTCAATTAGGCAACATATTTTTATTTATTGTCATGATGTTAACATTTTTATTTGTTTAATTTTATAAGTATGATCTACACAATAAGAAACATTTTGTATTTGTATTAAAATCTGTTTCTATTGAATTTTTAATAAATTCAAGTATTAATTTAATATAATATAATTATATTATTTGAATATTTTGTATTTTGTATTAAATTGATATTTAACATTTCTTAATGTTAAAATAATCTATAAGAAAGTGCACAAAAATAATGTATTTTAAAACGCGAATTCTCAAATAAATGAATAAGTGTGTTAATTTATATTATAAATATTAATTTTATTGAAGGAACATGCTTGTTTACAAATTGTGTCAGTGTTAGTTTTGTGTTAATGTTTTGAATAATATTTGTACTTCCTAACATATCTTATGTTAAATTAATACGAATATTTAGTGAATCGTTTAGGGACAATAAATTAAATATGAAATGTGTTAAAAACACAACTTTTCTAACTGTATATAAATTATTCTTTTATAGAATAATTTAGTTGGTCATAGAATAACTTGGTCTTCGATCGGATTTATTCGATTAGTTTATTATAATGTATCTGAAATTGATGAATTATATGGTTGACTAAGCACATGGAAATTATTCGGCTAACAAGAAAATTAGCGGTGACGCTCGAGCGTGAAATTATCGATAATTACCGATGAACTAAAATATATTTCGATCGATCAGTCCTAATGATTCACTTAACAAGATAAGTATTCTCGATAAAATTTGCCGTAAAAATAGCGTGCCCGCGCGACACGTGTTCACTAGTACCATTTGTCTATATAATTAACATTGCATGCTGCAACGTAATCGTCTATCTCTTCTTCGAATGCATAAATGAATCATCGAAAGGAATAACTGTTCCTGCAGCAAACGTTATCATTAGTCAAGATATAAACAATTAGTCAAGATATAAATCGGCTATGCATTTATCATTAAATTACATACTATGAAACTCCTAGTGCGGTCAATGCATCAGCAAATAACCGGTTAAGAAATATTGAAAAAAAAGTCTGGTTACATTAATTAAAATTCTGAAAATAGACAAATCAGAATTTTTTAGAATCTATTATCTAGGTTAAATCTATTGTAATTAAATCTAATTGTAATTGAGATAACTAGAATTCTGATTGTATCAAAATTTTCTGATTCGTCCATTTACAATCTGAAATTTTCTTTCAATGAATGCTTTTAGATAAATCAAATGTTTGTATGTTTTTGCTGATTAAAATTATCGTATATAATCTTCTATATACGAATTTTGCCACTTTTATAAAACTATGCTACTTACAAATGGTAATATAAAAGAAAAATATTAAAAGCGTGAGATAAGCATGAGATTGTGAGAAAATGAGTCATTAATCATTTACCAATAGCGATGAATTTTTTAATTAAAAGTTAATGATCATGAATTGATATAATAGCGTCAGTTTTTATGAAAAAGAAATGCTTACATTATTTTAAATCGAAATGGAAATAAAAAAAACGTGTTATTATTTTACTACTTATTTTTTAATAATAATAATAACAATAATATTTTACTGCGGATGGATTAAGCTTCACTTCTCGAATGTGATCTCATTTTTATTTCTCATTTTCTGCCTCCGTATCTTTAATTCTGCGTCTTTTCCCTCATTCTTCGTAGTCCGGAATAGCTTCTGATAATCGTAGTGATGCGGTGTAGTCGGGATGGCTCGTTACCTTTACAAATCGAGTCGGCCGATCAGATTCGTGCCGGATGTGCAACAAGTGAAATTACATGTCGAGAAAATTGCCGATCTCCTCATCTCTCCTCCGACCAGATTTTTCCTCCTTTCTAATCGTTTCGTACATTTCATCTCTAATTATCGATTCCTTGACTTTTAAAAAACTTTCCTGATTTTTAAATTTTTTATAAATATTATTAATATTATATAAAAAATTTACTTATATATTTTCCGATGTAAATTAATTTCAATACATCTTGATTTATAAGTATTGTTTTATCTACACATAATCTCACACGTATCAACTTAAAATATCACTTGGGCGCAATAGTATTTGGGATGTTTGAGTCATTGTAATCCATCGGGTACGTCGTGAAACGACGTTAATCGAGATTAATTAAATTGTATCTGTAACTATGATACACATGCAAACTACGAACACCTAGCGAATTGTATTGCTAGACGTTTACGCTAAGAGCATAAAGTCAGATTTCATGGTGAACGATGTGCTATTTCGATTAACTTTGAAGCACTGCCGTGTCCCGTTATTTCACGTATCAGAAATTAGTATCGCGGAAGTATGTGGCGCAGGTATACTTGCTATCTCATTAATTACATGGGTCACGTCCGTTCACGATCCGAATATTGAGTATTACGACATTACAAAAACGATTTAGCTTCAACACGCGGGGGTCGCGCACCCGGCACGAACATGATTTAATATATGTTTTGCAGTTATGCAGTCGTGAGTACCACGCCCGTCTCGACATCGGCACACGCCAGCCCTGACCTTTTCCATCCTCCGCTCGTTCCGCGTAAGATCAAGAGATTGCGGCTTCCAGCCGCGATCGGCGCGAATGATGCCTTTATATCACGGCCCGAATTCCGGCATGCACCATTTTGGCCTGGCCCGATCTTCTGATAGGAATTAATTAAAAATAACGTATTTTCATCGCCAAGGCGTTTCCCCGTGGTTTTGCCTGATACGCTTGGGAAGAGCATAATCCCAATGTAACAAGTCACGCTCGTACATACCTTTTTTTGCCAGTCAATTTAATTATAATAACCGCCCCGGTATCTCCGGTATACCTTATCTCGTTCAGCGGATTATTTGTATCGAGTAAAGATTTTTCTAATATAAAGTTTAATGCATGGGAAACGTGATATAATATAATGGTAATATTATTATCTACAAATAAATTTCTCCGCAGTTATGAAAAAGCGATTATAAATAAGAAATAAATAAATTTATTGTTTGAGAGATAGGAATAAATATATCGTTTAAAGAAATAGGAATAAATTTATTGTTTAAAATTTTCAATAAAATTAATAAAAATATTAATATAAATGCATAATTTACAGTTACATTTAATTATATAGAGTGAAACATAAATATATTTTTTTTGTTTACAAGAGGTGTTCTCAAAGTGTTCTCCATCATTTTCCACACATGTCTGAGTATGACATATATATGCTGATGCATTATTAAATCTAATTATCCATTATTTCGATAACGAAACATTTGAGATCTAATCAGGAATATTGTTTCTTCCTTTTTATCCAGAAATATACTCATTAAGTTTTAAAACACTTATAACTTACTTTGTATAAAAATTCTCTATAAAATAGAAAGTGTGAAACAGTAAAATTAGAATTAGATGAATAATTTACTGCAGATATAAATTGAATTTCATAAGAAAATATCTATCTGAAAAAATTGCATAAAAGAAAATGTAAACAAGAAAACTGGATTAAGGCTAGAATAAATTATTCGATATGAGGCAATATAGTTATTGCAAAAAAAATATATATATTCATTTAGATTTAGAGCTTTATTGCGAAAGGATCTTCTTAATAGATGTTACTATTAAGCTGGACGTAATCTTTTTAACAGGAATTATAATTTAATTGCTATTTTTATTCAAATTCCGGCTTTGTAGATTTTATTATATAATGCAGTGAAATCATCTTTAGGTTCAAAGATTTTTTTTAATGATATTATAGCTGGTTATGATTACGGAACGTTAATTAACGGGTCGTTGTTGCATGCAGCGTTACATTCATTAAATCGACTGCGAATTATTCGAAAGTCGTCCCTTTGATGGGAATCAAGTCGTGATCAGTTCCCACAGTAAACTACCCTCTGCTAGTTTCTATTTTCATCATCCTCAATCTATTTCGTTTACAAGTGGTCATATTCGATCGATAGTAAACGACTACAACTCTTCCATATATTCATGTTCGTTCATAGATGTTAGGTGCAACTAATCATGTATATTCATCTCGAAACAATTATAATGTAGAGAAAATAGAGATAACACGGAAAGGATGGTTTTGTTGACGTATCTAAACATTTAGCCAGATCTGAAAATAATTTTGTTGGATCATTGAAATAGTTAGAACGTTCAAACTGGTTGCAAGACTGTCAAAACTTTTTACAGCATTCATTGCTCATACTTAGGATTTCTACATAGTTACTTTCAGATCTGTATCTAGTTAAATTTTTAGATACTTTAATAAAATTGTTCTTTTCGCAGTTATAATTTAAAATAATTTAAATATATTCAATCTTTTTCTTGATAATATTATATCATGAGCTTATAAAAATATATCTAATCTCTTATTAGAACATATTTTTTTATTAAAAAATAATGAAATTTTTAGGCTTCAATAAATTAACAAAACTTTGTTGTTCATAAATAATTCTGTAAACAGCAATCTTTCATTAAGAGTTTTATTAGTTAATGTGTTATTAAAATATTAGGTAAGTAACTCTATCTAGATTTATCAGAGTTTTACATACGGTAGCTCTGTGTATGTACTGTATATGTACGGAGTACTCTCTCTCTCTCTCTCTCTCTCTCTCTCTCTCTCTCTAGTCGACGTCCGACGACGACGAGACGGAGGAG
>NW_012130151.1:532592-552595 GCF_000143395.1 Atta cephalotes
CCTTTACGTCCCTCCGTACACACGACACACGCCGCCGTCACTCGGTCTCGTTGTACTTATTGCTATACCTACAACGACAGGTGGTCGAGCGAGGTTACGTCTCTCTCTCTCTCTCTCTCTCTCTCTCTCTCTCTCTCTTTCTTTCTCTCTCTCTTTCTCTCTCTCTAGTACATCATATTATATAAAATATATGCGGATATCTTGTGTTGTATTTGCAAGAAATATGAAGCACGAGATTGAATTGCGTTCTCTCTAATCTGAATTAATGGATACTAATTACCTAGTGGTATACTTTGCACTGATAATCAATGAAGTTCAAGAACAAAAAAAAGGAAAAATGTTTGAGCATTATATAACTGAAATACTGATATTTACATTAATTTCAATCTTCCAATATCATGTTTATTGAATTTAAGCATTAAAACAAGGTTAGTTAGATCACAAAATAAAGATTAGCTATTAGGGATCTCACATTTAATTCACTAATTACTAGTGGCATACTTGGCACTACTCAGTGATTATCCACTGATTCAGATTTAGAGAGTTTGTTTTAGAGAGTCAGATTAATTAAGTGAGATATCGATGAAAGCGTATAAAGGAAATGTTAGAATGATAGGAACTAATTATAATAATACAATACATTAAAAAGGAGGAATAATAAAAAAAAATTGTGTGAATAATACGTTCTTTTGTGAATTACATCTTCATAATTTCCGCTACATTGTGCAATATGTACGATACATTTTTTTCGAGAGATGTACGTATTCTTTAAGACAGTGAGGCGTTGCCGCACTTGTGGATTGCTGACCAAGACCTTTACGCTTTTTCTTACGGTATTTATTCACGCACGGATCGGATTCTGTGGTTAGAGCAAAACCGAAACATCGCTTTGAAAACGATATTCCTTCGTGTATGGCAGGGAGCAATTGCGCTAAAAAAGAAAGTAACTCGGTCGATTTCGCACATCCGGTCTCTACGATCTTCTCGTGAGTGAAGTGATCGTTTTTATGTTAATTAACGGCACACCCAAGATCCGTAAGTCTTTTTGAGGGCGATACTAATTGTATATCATTCTTGAATGAGATAACGGAACTCAGTTTGTATTTGTTCGAATGCGCTTCCGTAAACAATATTGTTATAAAAATATACAAATATAATTTTCATAAACAATTTATTTAATTTTCCGACATTCCGTCAAAGAGTTGTGATTTATGACGAGATGAAGTATTTTTGAACAATCGTTTAAGTCCTTCAAAACCATTGAGAAGAGTCATTAATTTCTATTGACACTCGAATGTTATTAATGATAGGAGCATTGTAGCGTTACTCTTAATAGAAATTATACATTCGACAACGGATCTACTTCGTCAATTGGTAGAGAACGATTTATCACCCAATTCGTTGAATATCCAAATCATTCCGATTATGCATATGACTTGATTGCGAATGAGAACATATATTATTTCAGGACAGATTTAAGAAAAGATCCTATAATTTCTTGCAGTCACATCAAGGTCTTCGGATTGCACACATTACTTCAGAATTGAAGGTTTTTAAAATTATAAACGCTTGATTTTTCTAAAATTTTTGGCATGTCATTGTAATTATTTTAATGTAGACTGTAACATTGATGAAATGACTGGACAAAAGATCGAAACGTCTGTATTTGTATTTTTAGTTAAATATAATTTTTACATTAATAACGAGTACATTAATAACGATAGCGAAGAATATCTTGCTTGTGCTCTGAGCCCTTTAACTGATTATTCTAATTTAATTATTTCTTTGATTATATATAGCGTGCGTGGCTGTCGGCTTTCCGACTCGCATAATATTATACTTTCGAGACATTATTTAATTGAAGGTGCCATCCTGATTTGACGAGGCGGCACTGAGGAAGAAATTAAATGTCGGTGAACCATTTTAATGCGATTTATTTCCAAATAAATGTAATCGTCGTATTTTAAAATGACAATATTTTAAAATTTCCATTTTAATGGAATTTATTTAAAAATATGCGAACTATTATATGAGTATTTTATTTTATGAACTTATTTTACTCGAGCGTAATTGAGGGAGTTCATATTTATATCACTAATTTATACTGCTGCAATTATTTGCTTTTTAAAAGAGAGATATTTCTCTGTGTTTCACTTATTATATGACCCAAAGCTGAGCACGTGTGCCTGCATATTCATATGGTGATCATTTCTTTGTTGTGTAAAACAAATCGCAGAGGTCCTCGCACTCTGCCTTTTACCTGCCCAGAACAGAAATAAGAGTAATTTTACACCCTTTGTTCTCTTCTTTCGGTACATTTCTCCTTTGTTTCACATGTTGCTCGCCTGCAGGTTGATTCTAATATATATGCAGATTGTAATAATACAAGATCTATCTCGATTTTATATACATCGCATTTTTTTTCTGTCAAGCATATCTTTAAATTAGACTGCACTAGTTCTATAGAATGTACTTTCAATATATTGTAACTCCTACTTTTAAAAAGTTAGGATATTATAACGTACTCACTAAATTCTTCTCGGAATGGAATCTCACTCTTTATAGATTCCAATCTAAAGAATTTAGAGAGAAAATGTGCACAATTTTACGTTGATTTATTTATTGTACAAATTTTTTTCTTTTGCAATATTAATGTTCTACACAGATAGCTTTAACCAAAATGAATCCACGAGGAACTAGATATAGCTTTAATGAAGTACGATAAATTAAATTGCTCCGTAATAAAAAGTTATCATTCACGATAATATTTAGCAAATAATAGTAAAGTTTAAAATTATTCATAGTCCGTTCTTATTTTAAAATGTCTTGTAATATAAATGTCTCTTAAAATGCTATAAATATATGACTCTATGATTGAGTTATCATATTAACAATCTTAAGTAACAATCTTAATCCGTACTTAAGACAGTGTTAAATATAACTAACTATAAGCCGACCTAAAATATGACTACTGATTTTATAAAGATAAAAGAGATAGATATTTGATATTTATTTGTTCGTATTGATTTCTACCCTTAGTTTGGTATACAAATCAAGAGATTGATCCTGCTAGAAGGTTAACACGCTAAAGATAGCATTATCCTGATTTCTCTGGTGCGGTTAGGAAGTAAGTTCTTGTCGGTCGTATTGTCACATTGGATCGCGACTTCGGTTTGGTTGTATAAGGGAGGAACGCACCGAACGGCGATTGCACGGTGCAAACACCGTTCTGACCGTTCAGCCTCACGCAGGAGATACGATCTCGCGCTTATAGGAACAGCAACGTCCTCGGCTTCGGTCGGGCTCCCTCCAGGCGTAAGCCGGCTACGCCATTAAGCTGGAATTCAGGTGTATTAACGATGCTGGACCGCGCGGCAGGTACGTAGCGATCACCCGTGGCCACCCGGTAGCACACTAATGGCAAAGCTACGGCGGAACCGTTCGTTAGAGAGAGATTTTATTTCGCCTATCTTACGCGCTTGCGCGCTCTGAGCAACACGACGTTTACTGTCGGCGCAACATGGGACCCGGTGGGAAAGGGTTACGAAGCGCAATTGTGTACGATTGCGTCGCGTTCGTATTCACGGGACGTTACCCTGATTGCCGTTGCCTCGATGAGATCGACTGAAAGGCTTTCACGGTATCGTGATATTTTATAAAGTGCTCTTAGATTATTGCCATTCCATTAATTACTGTATTAATGTGTTAACCGCGTGCCCTAATCGCAGTATACATTTAAAATCTGACAGGAATTTAAAATCTGACAGGAATTTTAATTTAATTGCAGCAATATCTAGCCGATAATGAAATAAAAGATGATAATATTTTAAGAAATATCACGCAATTTTTTTTTTTTGATGATATACTCAATTATTATATTAATTTTTTTTAACTGAAGTAAGTTTAATAATAAAAACAACAATAGAAGTTTCCAATATGGTTAAATTTAAAATAATATGATTAAAAAGGTATATACTACGAGTGCAATTTAGTGGCTAAATTTTATATTTTAATAGATTACAATAAATTAAGAACAATACAATAAAATAGACGGTTCGGCTTTATATCAGGCCATCTTCAATACATTACAAAATTAATATATGTGTTGTAACTTTAATACACGCTAAGAACTGGCTTCGAAATAAATTTTATTAATTTTATAATAATGAGATTAAATATGCAATTCTTGATTACAATTTTATTTTCGAAGAGCTAGATCATGTTAAATATTCCAGATGTCAATTGTCGTTTTACTCACCATGGTTAGTCAAATTTATTGAAACACATAATTTCCAGATTCTATTAAATGTGAAATTCATTAATAAAGTTAATAGCTCTTAAGTCAAAATAATAAATTCCACAATTAATTTATTGTAATCTATTAAAATATAAAATTTAATCACTAACATCTTGCGCTCGTGATGTATACCTTTTTAATCATATTGTTTTAATAATAAAATTCTATATTTCTAAAATTAAAAACAAAGTAATTAAAAACAAAGTAACTTCTATAAAGGAGATAATTGATAGTCCGTGGGGTATACGATGGACAAAAATTTTAATATATAATTTTATTTATTTGTATATCTCTTACGGAACAAATTGCGCTGAAGCGAAAACGCAGCGATGTAACTAATCCCGCGGGAATATAAGCAGACGCTGTATCGAATCTCTATGCTCTTATTTGAACTTGAGACTAAGCGGTATCGTCGTTATCGAGAAATTCCAGCGAAGATTTCACAGGTGTTGCGCGTAAATAAATGAAGGTCCGTGCATTCGTTGAATTATTTATTTCTTCTTCGCAAAAGTTTTCTGTCGTCGATGGAATATCTTCGTAATGATTATCCTTGTTTATGTAAAATATAAAGTTGTTTTATTTTTAGATTCAATGTATCTATTATTATTACGTATGTAATAACATAAATATGTAGGTATAATGCAGCGATTATATAATATAATTTAAAGTACAAATAATTAAATCATAATGTTTAAGTCATATGACATCTTGTTAACATTTTACTAACTTGTTTATAATTATGTACATCTCATATGTCCTTAGATTTTGATTTTAATAAAATTTTTTTGAAAGATTTTTTTAATATCGATTTATTAATTTGAAGATACATTAAAATTTACATTATTTTTTTATGTATATCTAACAATATTTTGAGTGGCAGTAATAATTATACAATAAGAATTATGATAACGTCTCTCATAAGAAGAATTAATAACTCTAAGCTTCTTCACCTTATTAAGTAAATCACCTTATTAAGTAAAATTATACAATTTTCACTTTCAAATTATAAAGAATTATATGACACAACATTTCTATTATATCAGTACTTTTATTACGTGTTTCAGATGGTTCTGCCATTTCGACGATGATAATTACGTGAACGTGCCGCGCCTATTGAAGCTTCTAGACAATTATAATCCACGGGAGGATTGGTATCTCGGCAAACCCTCGATTCCTGCGCCCTTGGAGATCATCAGGCAGGGCCCGGAGCCACAGAAACGACCGGTGAATATAGATTAATTGCATTTTCTTTCCTTTCATGTACTCTTAATTTGTTTTTTAATGTTTGTATGGGAATTCTCTGTTTAAAAATGTTTGTCCAAAGATGGCAAGCAATAACATGCACAATATAAATTAGATTACCCGCAGAGATGATTGATCCATCCAGTCGTTTGAACTTAGCGAATCCACGAACCTAGTTCAACATATTATAGAAATATTTAATACGTACCTACATATTGTACTCTTACATCAACATGCGGGAGATGTTGTGAATAGTTAAAGTAAAGTAAAAGCAGAACATAATTTAATTTAAGAAGACGAATAAGATTAGGAACACATTTATTATATTTAAAGATTCGAACTGAATATAAATTAAAGTTTATTTTTACATTTTATTGTAAAAAATTAAATTGCTTTTTTGTTAATAACAAACTGATATTTTTAATAATACAGAGGAATTCATGCGTACTACAGTATAAAATACATTTTTAATCTTTTGAAATCTATTTTCAAGTATTTTGTCTTGATTGATGATTTTGTATAGAATTTAGCTTTTCTTCTATATAGGTTTATTCAAATATAAATAGGATTATATGTATTGTACTTACTACTTCAATATGGATTTTATTATTTAAAATTGGTAGTTGGAACATGTCTAAAATTATTCTTTCATTCAACTACATAACATCTGTATTTCGAGGGATTACCGGCTTTGACCCAGATTTATTTATAATATAGATCATCTACTGTAATTACACCCTTCTCCGTCGAAAGTCAACTTATCGCTCTTCGCGGTTGGTCAACTAAAGGAAATTGTCTCTCAGGATTTATTTAGAACCGTGATAGCTCAATAGTAGCAATTTAAAACAATAACGAGCGCTACGCGCAGACACGTCTTGCTGTCTCCAGTACGCGGAGATGCCGCAAACATGAAATTCGTTCGACCGCCTTTGAAGCTTCCGGTTGGGTTTCTCCATGAAATTAAACTTACCGGAGAAAAAAAAGAAGTCGGGAGACTTTTAAAGGGAAGAGGGAAAGCTAAAGGATGGGTAAAAGAGGACAAGATTATTCGCGATATTTTTTTTCTTCTCTCTTTCTCCTCTCCTCTCTTCGCGATCTTTACACGAGAAGCCGTGCCGTCACTAACGGGTGGTCTTATCGAATTTATGCATCCGCGCGAGGCGGCAGCTTCCGGCAAAGTCGAACGTACATACGTCTTGGCAAATGCGGGTTAGAGTGAAATAGGGATCGCTTCGCTTTTGTGAGCAATTCGTTCGACGGCAAAGAATATCGCGCGAAGAAAATGTGCGATAGCGTCTATTCTTTTTAATGCTCCCCAGCGGCGTTTTCTTCGTGCTACGAGTTTCATACTATTATCTCGCACCTCGCGTTTTATATATATATATATATATATATATATATCTTATCCCATGCGAGTGCATGATAGGTTTTTATGGGTAGATCTCGTGCCGTGAAATTCCGATTTTCCCTCGCGGGAGATGCAGTCGTTGCGTTCGCGCGCGGTTCACTATCTTCTCGGATATTCAATCTACGACACTTTTTACTCGCTTCGATGTGCGTATATCCGCGAAATTGCTCTTGAAGATTTGGCATATTGTACGTGAGACATTTTTCTTAGTATTTTTCTATCGTCAGCTTATAAACGGTAAAAGATATCGCAAACGTCGAGTTTATTGCATATCTGCATGCTTAATGCAGAAATGCCATTACAGCTTAAAAATATAATATAAATAATAGAAATGCATTGAATTAATAATATTTTAAGTATTATTTTAATTTTATTATATTTTTTGTTGTAGTTTTTATTATTTTTTATATTTCATTCTTGTTATTCATTGTATTTTTTATTATATATATATATTTTTTTTGAGTTATATAATATTGTTTTTTAATTATATAGCGGTCTTTTCTTAAATATTCCTCAAAAAATTCAAATTCTGTAATTTTTTGTTGGAAATTACTTAGAATTGTAATTGTATATCTAAAAACTGTCATAAAATAATATATCCTTTTTATATAAATTGTTGAATTATGAATTACTGCGAATAATATTCTGTCTTGAGGCTATATTATGAATTTTA
Source organism: Atta cephalotes (assembly GCF_000143395.1). Lineage (NCBI taxonomy): Eukaryota > Metazoa > Arthropoda > Insecta > Hymenoptera > Formicidae > Atta > Atta cephalotes. The sequence goes on from NW_012130151.1 coordinate 540,213, forward strand.
AATCACTCACATGAAAGATGAATATGTTTGTAAGAGAGAGCAAAGTAGAGAGCGTCTTTTCAAGGCATAGCAAGTGAAGGAACTCGCCTGTGCACAATCACGAATCGATAAAAGCCCGTCTCACGTGCTGCTTTAGGAGATACACGATGCGATTCGGATGTCGCCGATATGATCGCCGACGCTTGGCAGCCGACAGTTAAAGGAAGCCCGCGATCTTATCACGACGCGGTGTCATGCTATGAGGCCATTAATCCTTTTTCTTCTGCCAAGACAAGAAATGAAAAAGGAGATCTGTTGCCAGTGACGTCGTTCATGATCGAGAGGACAGGAGTCGATTTATGCTTCGGAAAAAATATTTCAATATATCCGCTTTAAAAATTAATAATTTTAATTTGTTCATTGAGAAATTTAAAATAATATATCTCTCTTATCTTTTTGAATTAATTTTTAAACGATTGTTTTTTTACACTTACCGGAATTTGCATATTCCGCGATAGAAAGTTAGACAAGATACGAATTGGAAAAGCTGCTTCTCGCACTTCTTTCTTTCATCGTTGGAAGAAAAGTATGAGGTTACCAAGGGAAAATAGATAAAGACGAGTGGGATTCGTGGTGCTCTCGAGATGAAACGATAAATCTTGCAAAGCCCGTAGGATCCGTTCTTCCTTCTGAGATTAACCGCTTCTTATAAGGTTCAATCGAAGCTATTCATCAAGCACCTTCCTTGATATCTCTTTTCCTGATTTCTCTCTGCCACTCGTTAAAGTCTAATCATAGTACGGATTCCGATTTTTTTCTTTTTATGCTATCCATGAACTTCGCGCGATCTATGATTACCAATAATCGATCGGACCTTTCACTACTGAACGGACTACTATAGAGATTGAGTAGGAAAAGGAAATGAGCGAAATTTAGATTTTTGATTTATTGAATAGTGTGTTTATTTAGAAATGTTTTAGATTGCGATTTATTTTAGGATTTTTCTTTTATTCAAATTTCAACTTCCTAGAGAGAATATCTTAGATTTCGCTTTAATGACGGATTCTGTTTGAAAAGGAATTTGAAATTGTTTCTTAAAAGAAAGAAGGAAAAATAAGTTTTTTACTTTTAGTTCTTACATTTAATATGAAAACGTTCACTTATTCAACTTTGATTAAGATTCTATAAAAATGAGGTCATAAGTGAATGTCTAATGTTTGAACATTGTAATTTGTTGAAACTTGTTTGTGAGAAAAATATCAATTCCCTAGGAATTGAAAGTAAAAAGTCTTATATTAGTTTTATTAGAAGATTCGATTTACAAAGTTTTATATAAAACGTGATATATAACGCGATATATAAACGTGAACGTAATGTAAGCCAAAAAATTTTCAGTTTTTTCCAAAGAAAATAATTAATGCGAGAAATGTTGCGAGAATTTATCATCTGTGATTAAAAAATGTTTACGTTTAGTATTAAAAAAAAAAAATATTTTTGACGTATAAATGTAACGCAAACGTTCGCGGAAAACCTAGCTTGCATGTTTATCCGTCATCGAAATTATTTTTCACGCCATTATTTTATATAGGGCTGTCGTCGTGAGATCCGGTCCGATAACCACGAGGTCGATGCCAGTTATATAGTCTCGTTACCGGTCGGTCCGCAAAAGATAAACGATTTACTCGATTGTAATATACATGCATGTTGGCGTATTGATCATCACGTGGTAACCTATTTAAGGTGACCCGAGGTTTATGCGGAATTTAAATTGATCGATATCCTCTGACACATTTCTGTAAGAGTATATTTAATGTATTGAATAAATTAATAAAACACAGATTTCTTTAAATACGTCACTCGTATTTAAAGTGTCGAAAAATTCTAGTGAAATTCTTGAGAGAGATGACAAACAGATCATTATTCTTAAAAAACATTAATTAGAATAATTTATAATGACTAAATTATTTCATTGCTTAATTCTATGATATATGTGAAAGTAGAGCAATTTATGATTAAAGATTTTATCTGTGTCCTGAAAAGAATACAGATATATTTACCGCCTGTTTGGTTTTAATCTGATTATGTAAAATAAATCTCAGCATACATTACGTAAAGTGATAGGCTTTAGATCAGCGCTGATCGTTTTATTCCAGTTTTATTACGCAGCTATTTGGCACAGTGTGTTCTGCACGGTGAATGGATATTGTTCGGTCCATATATTATAAAAGAGTTCTGACTCGATCTCGAATGTTTTTCTGCCCTCTACGTGGTCCTCTTTCTTTGCAGTTCTCTTCATTCAGCCTTCTTACGATCTGGTCGGACCAGTATCGTATGCACGAAATCTCTTGAAAGTCGATCAACCGTGATTGGTCCGGTGAGCATAAGTATCGATAACACGCATGCCAGCTCGTTTAAACCTTTTTTTGTCTTATACGAAAATCATTTTTATGCGAATGATATGATATCGTCGCTGATATGAATTAAAATAAAAATCGCGGTGGATTACTTCCTTCTTGTGCCGAACACAATCTGCTCCACCCTTTAATTAAGCAAAAAAATCTTGCTTCCTTATCTTTATTCATTTCGTAAAAAAGATAATTTGCGTACAAGAAGAAAGTTGCTGGATTACTCGACTAAAAGATGTTATTATTTACGTTATAAAAATCTTCTTCGTATCTGTAAATATTGACTATTCATTTGCGTTGAAAATCAATTTCGCACTACTGATTGTGAGAGAAAAGTGTTTGGTATTTATGAATATAATTGCATGATAAAATAACTGTGGTTTTTATGGTTATTACGCTGTAATGTTGGTAATAGTAACCTAGCATATATAATAATTCTCACAAACATGAAAAAAAAATTATACTATAAATTAAGATAATTTCAAATATATTAATATAATAAAACATCAAGTTACAAATAGTATATAAACAAACATTTTTATTAAATAAATGCAATCGAAATTATAGTGAATGTAACTGTTTCCTTAAATTTTCACTTGCTATTCGTTTATTAATTTACTTACTATTTATGTGATAATAATAAAAAATAATAATAAAAAATATTAAGAAAAAATTTAAGATTTTTTTCAAACAGGGGGGTGTGTAACAATTATTAATAGTACAACTGACTATATTTGCATGGTTAAAATAACTATAAATATATAATTATCCTAAAAAATGATATAAATTATAATTAAATTATGGTAATTGTAATCATTTTTTTCTCTCAGCGTAAAATTTCAAATTTTATTATTTTTGTCGAATATTCCGTCGGATGAACATATTAAATTTCTGCCAGATTTTTTAATTAACCATGAATTTTGTCAACGTCGTGCACGTCTTTGCACGTAGATGCATTCTGTTCGTCCTTATCTTGGGCGCGAATCGCAATTCATGGCGCGACATGAACCCATAGTAGGATCTCCACTCGTATGTACCTACATGTAATAATACATATACGCGGGTGAAAGGTGGTTATGCGTTCGCCGAGGCACGCTGACCGGAGAGTACTTGAATCTGTTGCTGGAGTACATTGGCCATCTTCGTGCCAGCTTCGTTCCTTCGTTCGTGGTCGAGCTATCTCTCCCGACCCCCCATGGGTGTGGTACCATCTTCCAACCGAGATTATGGTCTCCGCCATGGACGTTGCTCCCCGCGGGCTTCACGTACTCGTATATTATATTTGCCCGAGAAATCCTCAGGCTCGCTCGATGCACACGTGTGTGCGTCCATCGTGTGCCCGGAAAGAATCGGCTCGTTACTGCCCTGGCAACTGGAGCGGTTCTTGCCGCTTCTTCTCGTGAACAATATTACATTTAAAAGATACGGTCGCGATTAACGAAGGCAAGACGATACACGACGCAACATTTCTAACAGACAGCGTTTTATATGAATTCTTTTTTATGCTGGAGCAAAATTTTCGGACACCCCGTAGTGTACGTAATATACATTTAGAAACCCCCGCCATCAACCACAGGAAGTTCGAGGAAATTCTGCACTAACGCGACGTGCTGTGTCGTTAATGCTTTTGCGTTTTTTTTTCAATTTTCGACGAGCTAACCGAGTTTTAAGTAGATTATCAAGCAAGATAATCTGTTCAGTTTGCTGTTTATGCAATGTATCTACGCATAAGATTATTATTTTAGTAAATTGAAAATTTACAATTATTCCACACAGAAAAAAATGTTGGTTGAATTAACTGAAATTCTGGTGGAAAATGAACGATTCAAAATTCTAATTATAAATCTACAAGATTTCTGGCTAAATCTGGCTAAATCTGGTTGAAATTCTAATTGAAATAATCAACATTTAGAAGATTTAAAGAAATCTAAATTGTTCATTTTCCACTAGAATTCCAGAATTAATTCAACCAAACATATTTTTCCGTTTATTTTAATTTTTTATATAGAAAACTACGATTTAAAGAGCTTTGTCTGATCGATTTTCGTGTGAAATAGCTATTTTATTCTATCGTAGTTCTTCGTAATAATCACAATTAACTTTGATCATTCGTCAATCCGCCGTAGACGAATGATCAAGATTCGCATTATACGGCTGATCTGTAAAAGCGTGAGAGCAATACAACTAGATGCATGGGTTGTCGAAGGGATAATTAACTCGGAACGGCCCGCAGGGCGCGTACGCGCGGATTCTTTCGGTGGCTCCTTGACGCGATGGTGCAACTGCAACATGCAATTGCGCCTGCAGAATCGTTGTCTCGTCAGGTGAAAGGTGCTCCCGCGATGGATGAATGAGCGTAACGTGTATTCCGTAAATTGATAGGCAAAGTAGAACAGCAATGCGAACGGGTTTACTGTTGCTTATAGGTCAATGCTGGAGGATAATTTGCTAATCGCACGTTGTCTCACAACTTCGCGTGAGTGCAATTGCCTGGAGGTGGCGACCAATATTGATACCGAATCCATTTAATTTTACGAGAAAATTGTAATTGACGTATAATGGAAAAAAATCTTCATTTGATCTGATGTTTTCAATATTCTACTAATAAGTAGATATTTTTTTGGATCAACTTTATCTTTTAGGAAATATATAATATTTATAATTAGGAAGTATATATAAATCAAATTTAGAGATCGATGAAAATAAATCTACTTAAAATAAAATTTCTATATTTGATCAAAGCAAAATCTTAGGGTTTAAATATTTCTGTGTGAATTTATATACTGATTTTATGCATATTGCCGAAATCATTTTTGTTCTTGAAATGATATCATTTATATTTTAGGAAATATTAAATATATATATTGTATGAAATCTATATTTATCGATTCTGCTAGTTTCTTTGTCTGTATGATTTTATAAGTAATATCTATCTTTATATATTTCTCAGTGTGCATTTTATGTTTGCTCTAAAAAAAAGTTGAAAAAGTTCTTACGTTCTAACTTACGTTTTAACTTACGTATAGATAATAGCAATTATGTATTACCAGAGTTGGGTAAACTAATGTTTTTTTTTAACTGAATAAAGTTAAAGTTAATGGTTTTACAAAATTAATAAAATTAAGTTAAAAGTTGAAGGAATAAAAAATTAACTTAACGTAAGTTAAATCAATATTGAATTAACTTAAGTTAAAAAAAATTAATTTTGAAAAAAATTATTTTTTAGAAATGTCAAAATGTCTTAATTTTTCTTAAAATGAGATTAAATAACTACAATATAAATTATTAAGTAAATTAAATTAAAAATTTTTTTATTCATATGTGATATAAGTATATGACACATAATGATATAACTATATAAGTTAATAACTTTAAAAAAACAGCCAGCACATAGAGAAGATACAAGATCAGTGATTAATAAGACTTTTTAATAAGACTTAAGCCATAAGAAATTGACCAATTACAATCGAATGCGAGAAAAATATTTGACTGTAATTGGTCAATTTCTTATGACTTAAGGCTTAAAATACTTATTGTAGATCCAGACTAAGACTTATGACATAAGGCATAACCGCATAAACCAGTCAGAGGTTGTATTAGCATCTTAAGAAATTATTTAAGATGGTCTTAAAATATAAACAGATTACGAATATACCTCCTTAGTCTTATTATATTTCTTATTATTTTTCTAAGATATTTAAAAGAGATAAAACATTTTTTAACTTAAAAAAAAGTAAAAAGTTAACATTTAAAAGTAACTTAGTTAAGTTAAAATTTAATGCAAAATTAACTAAGTTAAAATTAACTAAGTTAAGTTAAAAGTTATTAATTTTTTAACTTTTTTTTAACTTTTAACTAGTTATTACCCAACCCTGTGTATTACATATTTATTATTATTATGTTACATATTTTTCTCAACTAGTTCTTAGTAATTCTTCGCGATAAGAGAGAAGCTTACGAGACACGCCCTGTTACAATGGAGTCGATTGCCCCGGAGAGCGATTAATTTACCTGGAGGCGAGGATCGACGTACATCGGTGGTCGTTACTTTACATTTTCCCTGGCACGGCGGCGTCGTAATTGCGCCCGCAGGAGCGCGATATCGCGCGCACCACGCCTCTAGGTGAAAGGGTGAGCGTGCGGGCGTACCGATGCAGTGCGGTGGTGAAAAAAACGGCACGGGGCAGGAATAGAAAGGTTTGCAGACAGGCGGCAGGTAAGCGAGCGAGCGAGAACTGCAAGCAGGCAGAGCTCTCGTTCATCGTCTCGCGTCGTGCATGAAGGCTGAAAATCGAGCCGTGCACGAGACGGTCATTTTAGTCCGACGGTAGGCCGATCCACCCAAGGGATAACCTGCCGATGAACCGTAAACCAGGAACTTATTATCGGGCCGTACACCGCACGGACGCTTTATTATTACGACTACTAGTGTAGAATTGGCGAAGAGGAGTCGTTTCACTGCTAGATCTCGGAGCGAAGAAACTGCGCGCCCGTCTCTAATATCTCTCCGTTAACTCCACGACTCGCTCGTTCATAACGTTGTTGTTGTCATTATGATGCCTCGTAAGCGTCACGTTATAAGTTTTACAGTCGGCCAGGAAAATTACGATTTGGCTTTATCATCGTCTTTAGTAGATTCGATCTGGAAAACCGGAATAAGCTTGACTAGAATGAGTTAAGATAATTTAATATGATAAAGCGCGACGACGCATCGTCAAAGGTAGTTAAAGTGTGTATGCACAAGTACGGACTGTTATAGAATTCTCTCTGATACAGAATAGAAATAGAGTTTAGTTTCGAATTAATTTGGAATCTTTGACATTTTGTGGCGTAATGTGGCACAACTTGGCTTACTTAAGCATAACTGCGGAATTTGCGTCGAATATTGTCTGTAGAGTTGCGCGAATCAGGAATTTCAAATCTTCATTGTTTCGAAATAACTTGAAAAGCCGCATGCATTCGTAGTTTACAATCGTTCCATCCAGCGGGAAGTTCTGCAACGATGTGAACTAATGCTTTGCTACGATTAACCCCGTTCCATAATTTATGCATAAAAACGTATACTTGTCCTTCTTTCCTACATATTATTACCTCCAGCTCTGAAAACATTAGCTTTGTAAGCTCGCAACTGAAACAGTCGTTGTATTATTGAAGAAACATGAAACGGAGAGAAACGGAGAGTCGTTCCGCTGCGTTTGCTAGGACCGAGTTTATTGCGCTCTTTATAGTCATCTCCGCTCGAGCAATGAGTAATAATAGAACCAGTCATGTTTCTTTGCGTAATCATATCTCCATTGGAGTTCTAATTTTTCTATGAGTAATATTTGTCGTGAGATCACGTCAATATTTCTTGTTTTATCTTGACAACTAGCACTTATATCGAAAAATAAATCGGCGCCGGTATGGCGTAAATTTCGCTCATAATTTGAATTACTCTTACAATTAGGCTTGTAATAAATTCATCGTTTACGCTTGCGACGCTTGCTCTTCTTGCTGGCGGTTAATTAATGTCAGGAGTTTTAAGTTGTTTCGACACGGGTCTTTTTCATTCTTCATTCCCGGCTATGGTCACCTTATAATCCGTGTCGCTCCGCTTTTTACCGGCAAACTCACCGCGAAAGTCTTCCAATTAATCGATATTGTCCTCCAAGGTGAGACGGCGTTTTATTATATGAATTTCATCGTACCCGGTTAACCGACCGTAAGTAGGACAGAATTTAATAATGTCCGGTGATTGTCAGACGCTAATAGCATTTATTCATGGTTTTTTTTGTGATCCATTTTAATATATTTTTACGTATTTTCATTGTGTTTTTTTTAATTTGCACACGTATAAAAATTTAGTGATAAGCATGTAGAGGAAAGCACATAGTATTATCAAATACAAAATATAAATATGGAGAATTAGAAAGGAATGAAGGAGTTGTGAACACGTGATAAACACGAACGATATTATATTGCAGTATATTAATGATCTCATTTTTCGCATCCAATAATAGTCCGATATACGTTTATTTTTAGTGCCGCATAACAGGAGACCATAAAACGCATATATCGATTAAGTAAATGTTATTATATGTTTTCGATAATTTTGATGTAGGGGAAAATGGAATTACAAATATCTAAGGGAAAAATTAAATAAAATTTATTTATCAATTATAGAAGTCTTTATTCAAAAGTTATTGGCTTTAATTATAATAATTAACATTTATATGTATATTTGTAATAAGAATTGAAAACCTAATATATGTAAAATAATATATATTAATAATTTTTCCCTCCATATGTATATATTTTGTAACGTAATTTTTTAATCACAACTACTAATTACGTGCACGCATTTCGTAAAGATTGATGTGCTTCTTAAAATGATCCCGTTGACAATATTCTCACATCGTTACAACATTTCCTGCTGTAAAACGAACCGAATCTCGCTTAGATTATGCGTACATAAACTCCCATATAAAATGCATCTTTTCACGTCGTTGGTCCTCTCACTAGTCCGCCCACAATGAACCAACGCCAGTAACGATACACGATAATAGTAATAACAGCAGTAATAACTATAATTACACGTTATTGTTGCCGCTTATTATCGTTACCGTTAACGGTGTTCCTCTCGCATAAAATCGCTTCGGCATTTTGCGTATAATACAGCTGTTGTTTTCTAATAACATCTCTATGGGCTTGATAATTATTGATGCGTAATCTTTCCTTGTTTTAATTACGATTAACAATGGATGAAATTTTTATGTAATAATCAGAAAATTAAATGATTAAAATTATTTATTTAGAATATATTAATAATTTATCATGTTTAATTTGTAGTGATGCAGACTAAAAACTACGGTTGAAACATCTACGTTTAATTTTGTTAAATAATTTGACCAATAAGTTTATTGTACACAATCAATATCACGGTAGGCTCTTATTGACTAATAATTTATTTCTTTATTATATCCATTTACTTTTAGTTTTTACCAGTTTCTTTATTTAATTGAATAATTTATCAAATTAAAAAATTACTCAGTCTTCTGTATATCTTAATTCGTATGGCTAAAATTTTTATAAAAGGTTTGCTTTAGAAAAACTTTATTAAGAAATGTTATCTTTCTGTGTGATGGAAAGATATATATGTAAAATAGGAAGTTTTTATAGGAAGATATATTTTTATTTTGGTTTGTTCGACAGTTCTTAATTATTGTGTCAGTACACTTGTCAAAAAGTATTGTGAGAAAAAAACGGATGGTGATATATGCTGCTCTTAACCGCTTCGATATTGGATGCGATCGAGACATTAGATATTGCCTTGGTTCTGGTTGTAATTAACAGGTAGACAGCGGTAGACACAGGATGCCGTAACTCTATAGGGTGTTGACTAGTTTAATAGCCTATCAACAGTGTTTTTCTTTCATCCTCTCGTTTTGTTTTGTGTGAGCGATTTAAGAGCGATGGATACATGCGTGATTGTATATTATGATTTTATGTGAGTTTAGTTGATTGGAAAAAATTCTGTTATTCCCTCTAAATTTAGAAATCAACATAATAATTATTGCTAACGTAAACGTTTATTTAATTATCGTTTATTACTTTTGCGTTGCATATACTACAATTAGATCGAAGAATATAAATATGTTGGTGGTAGTAAAAAATTAATTTATTTAAAAAAAACGCAGAAAGCAGTTTTAATTAATTATATGTAAAGTAGAAATATTTAAAATTATAAGACAAAAACTAATTTTTTGTTACTGTTTTCTATTCTGTGTATAATAAAGTGAGATTTTATCGTGGCTTTTTATGCTTTGATCGTATTTCAGTTTTACTAATTGCAGAACAGAAACTTGTATGTTACAAATATTTTATTTTTCAGTATTTCAAAGATTTTTGTCCATTAAACATAGCGCGATATTGAATATGTATATATGTAAATGAATCGCGGATTCTAAATACGTCTCGTATGATTTATGAAAATTAATGCAGGCATGCATAATTAAGATCAAACATTGGAGATTTGTACTTTTACGTAACGTATAGCTAAAGAAGAAATGATATAAAAAACTGATATATTAGTCACAATTACGAAATCGGTCATTATGTAAGTATCACGTTATTGTGATGCTGATTGCTTGTGGAAAGGAGCATACAACTTTTTTGCGACCATTCGATAATCTTTTATTTCTACATTTTGTTATGTACTTTTTTTCATAAAAAGCGAAAATTAAAATAATTATCATAATAAATGCTACGTTGAAGGAAAAAAATGGTATATTATACGTGGTATATTATATATCACAGTGTGTATATTATATGTTATTGTAATCTGCTGTAGTCACTGTATATACATAAATGTATATATTTTGATTAATAAAAATATATATTTATTAAAATTAATATTTTGTGACATATATATAAAATAAAGTTAATAAGATTCTTATTTATATCGTTACGAAATCGCTATCAGTTATGCTTCATTCATTTAAAAATAATTCAGAGTTGATCCAACAGTTGATTTTGTGAACAAGGATTTTATTCTTTATTCCAATGTATATACTCTACGATATTTCTTTGAGTGTAGCTTTATTATTATGATAATTTTTGATTTCCGTAAAAAGAAATATATAAGAAACTGTAGAATTAAAATAATTCCCGAACAGTCAGAAAAAGTGAAAGTTTTATCTTCCTTTGTAATTTTTTCATAATTTTTCATTTTATTAAAAAATATGTATAGTATCCTTAAAGCCATGGATATAAAGTATATAAACAATTTCATGAGAAACTATCTTTGTGTCTTGTATCTTTATCTCAGAAATTGCTGTTGCCGATTTTCTACGAACATTCGCTGTAATTTAAGAGTGACTATCTTCTGAAGCGAGAAAATTCGATCAGATCTTTCCGAACGACCGATGGCAGTCGACGTAATGGCTCTATTATAGCCGATTCGAGCGATTTGTTCGAACACGGCGGATTCCGCGGATACTTCGGAGTAGATCGACCCGATCTTGATTTATTCTTTCTCTGGAATCTGTCGGTGAGATGCCCTATCGATTCTTCTCACCCCTATCGGGCTTCTCTGTACCACAGGGTACTTTCGAACTCGTCAAATACGTTCTGGTAACGCTATCCGGGCTTTTCGCAGTTGAGTGACAGCAGGGAAATAAAAGAATCACGACTCCGTCGAACGTGTCGCGTTTCGCTCATGCATTCGCCATCGTGAAAAGCGTGAAATCGACCACCGTCTCTCAAGGCGCAAAGAGGATGCGCCAGTCTTTTTTGCAATTATATTTTTTTGTTCTGCCTTCGCGCCATGGCACATCCATTATGATTAGCGATTACGTTTGCGTAAAAAGCGGAGCGTACGTTGATTATGACGGGCGAGTAAAAGAGACGTTATTATTAATTTTTAGTGCTAACGTTAATCTATATCTATTAGATGATTTTATTAAAATATATGCGACAGTTTGCGACGTATCAGCATCAGCATCAGCGTTTCATTTTTTTATTCATAAATCGTAGTGAGAAGTTAAACGAGAGCTCTCGTATATCGACTCACGGTTTGATGATTGGTTCGCAGTCGGAAGCGGCGATTGGCACTTCCGTGGAAACTTCTTAGGTGTGTTTGCGAGCTCGATATTGCATTACTATATCGCAACGTGGGCGTAGTCTTGGCTATATTGGCAGAGGTCGGTCGTAAACGAAGAATACGACGGAAGGCACAAGATGACGAGAAGATATAGGTACTATCGGTAAAACGAAACGAGAGAGCAAAGGAAGGAGAGAGCAGTAGGTGGCCGCAGCAGGAAGGCAGTAACTCGTAGCACGCCACTGGCCGTATTAATCATTTGAGAGAAGAAAGAAAGAGAGAGAAAGAGAGAGAGAGAGAGAGAGAGAGAGAGAGAGAGAGAGAGAGAGAGAGAGAAGAAGAGAGAACGAAGAAGAAGAAGTAGAGAGTAAGGGAGGGGAGGAGGGGACGGGGGTACCGGGAAAGTAAACGTTACCTTA